>NC_083591.1:55906434-56206434 GCF_027579695.1 Neoarius graeffei | reverse complement strand
AGAGTAAAAAGAAAAGTTTTGTTTGAGAAAAAGAAGGGTTATATTCTGGCTTTACCAACAAAATTACAGTTTTATCTCTTTGGTTTAACTGAATAGTCATAATATGCGAGCCAAAGAAGCTTGTATTTATTATTTTTGTGAAAAAAAAAAAAAAAAAAAAAAAAAAAAAAATATATATATATATATATATATATATTCGTGTAAACATTATCTTTATATATAGAAATATTAATAATCATAATATAAAAAGGAACTGGACTGATTAATTGTTTAAATAAGCATCCGGAGGGGCTTTAGCTCAGTTCCCGTAGTGTAGTGGTTATCACGTTCGCCTAACACGCGAAAGGTCCTCGGTTCGAAACCGGGCGGGAACAAGGTCATCTTCTTTTTTTGCACTTATAATACAATTTATTTCTAATGTTTATTCAACATTTTTATAACTATACGAATGAACACTGGCGCTGAAGCCGAACACCTTTTAAAATATTCTTGCCACTGTGTCCACCGTTTTCATGAATCGATTATACCTAAAAAAGACAGCAGATGGCGCAAAATCACAAATAATCTTAAAGTGCCATTCCACCATTGGATGTATTCTTTGGCATAAAATACAATATATTTTGACAACATATACAAATGGTATCACTAGACAGAGAAATCTTTTAGCTTCAAAATGATATATCAAACATAATTTTTTGACAACGACAAGTATATTAATTTTGCGACCAAAGTCACCTACCCTTTTAATTTCCGCGCGTGATGTCATCGGCAGGTTCCCCTTCTTGTGTGACGTGTGATGTGGCACATATTATCAGCAATGGCGGATAGAACGCGATAAAAATCTCATCTCATCATCTCTAGCCGCTTTATCCTGTTCTACAGGGTCGCAGGCAAGCTGGATCCTATCCCAGCTGACTACGGGCGAAAGGCGGGGTACACCCTGGACAAGTCGCCAGGTCATCACAGGGCTGACACATAGACACAGACAACCATTCACACTCACATTCACACCTACGCTCAATTTAGAGTCACCAGTTAACCTAACCTGCATGTCTTTGGACTGTGGGGGAAACCGGAGCACCCGCACGCGGACACGGGGAGAACATGCAAACTCCGCACAGAAAGTCCCTTGCCGGCCCCGGGGCTCGAACCCAGGACCTTCTTGCTGTGAGGCGACAGTGCTAACCACTACACCACCGTGCCGCCCGCGATAAAAATAATACCAATAAATCTAGCTAATACCAATAAATCTAGCTAACTGAAAGATTAACTCAAAATTTTTCGCAATTTTTTTGGCCCCCATATACGAGGAGAAATGACTCTCTCACTTTGGGGGTTTCCTGGTCTAAAAATAGACCGACACGTGGTACACAAGAAGGGGAACCTGCCGATGACATCACGTTTCACTACCGCGCGGAAATTAAAAGGGTAGGTGACTTTGGTTGCAAAATTAATATACTTGTCGTTGTCAAAAAATTATGTTTGATATATCATTTTGAAGCTAAAAGATTTCTCTGTCTAGTCATGTTGTCATAAAATATATTGTATTTTATGCCAAAGAATACATCCAATGGTGGAATGGCACTTTAACTCATACATTCTCTTGTTTGACCAAAAGTTTGAAGACACCTGATCATTACACCCATAAGTGCTTGCTGAACATCTCATTCCAGATTTCTGTTCCACTCTTCTGTGAAGGCTTTCCATGAGGGCGTGGCTATGGGGATTTGTGCTCCTTCAGTGACAAGAAAGAGAATTAGTGAGATCAGGTGCTGATACTGGGGTGTTGAGGAGGTTCCAGTTCCACTTCATCCCAAAGGTGTTCAGAATCAGTGGGGTTGAGTTCCATCAGGGATCTGCAGGACACTCGAGTTCTTCACTCCAACCTTAAGACACCACGTCTTCATGGAGCTCACTGTGTGCATGTATCATATGTGTGTGATAGTGAGCTGTTCATAAACAAGACATCTGATCACTTATATACAAGCTTCATTGCTTTGGAGTGTAATGATGCTGTATTTGTAACTCAGATGTGCACCATTCCTACTTATACAGTGGTGCTTGAAAGTTTGTGAACCCTTTAGAATGTTCTATATTTCTGCATAAATATGACCTAAAACAACATCAGATTTTCACACAAGTCCTAAAAGTAGATAAAGAGAACCCAGTTAAACAAATGAGACAAAAATATTATACTTGGTCATTTATTTATTGAGGAAAATGATCCAATATTACATATCTGTGAGCGGCAAAAGTATGTGAACCTTTGCTTTCAGTATCTGGTGTGACCCCCTTGTGCAGCAATAACTGCAACTAAACGTTTGCGGTAACTGTTGATCAGTCCTGCACACCGGCTTGGAGGAATTTTAGCCCGTTCCTCCGTACAGAACAGCTTCAACTCTGGGATGTTGGTGGGTTTCCTCACATGAACTGCTCGCTTCAGGTCCTTCCACAACATTTCCATTGGATTAAGGTCAGGACTTTGACTTGGCCATTCCAAAACATTCACTTTATTCTTCTTTAACCATTCTTTGGTAGAACGACTTGTGTGCTTAGGGTCGTTGTCTTGCTGCATGACCCACCTTCTCTTGAGATTCAGTTCATGGACAGATGTCCTTTAGAACTCGCTGGTATAATTCAGAATTCATTGTTCCATCAATGATGGCAAGCCGTCCTGGCCCAGATGCAGCAAAACAGGCCCAAACCATGATACTACCACCACCATGTTTCACAGATGGGATAAGGTTCTTATGCTGGAATGCAGTGTTTTCCTTTCTCCAAACATAACGCTTCTCATTTAAACCAAAAAGTTCTATTTTGGTCTCATCCATCCACAAAACATTTTCATCCACAAACTTTCAAGCACCACTGTAGTATATACTTACTACAGGCTTTCTAAATCACAGTTGTGATGTCATAGGAAAATAATCAACAACATGACGATGTAATGTGATGAAGCTGAATTACTGTCACTCCAAAGTGGATTATTTTCCTATAACAGGACATCCTGGAGTCTTTTATTTCTCTTAAGAAATTTACCAAGAGTACAAATTTAAATCTATTACACACCAGACGTTGTGTTTTTTTAAAAAAATCAGTTTGTAGTTAGGCGGCATGGTGGTGTAGTGGTTAGCGCTGTCGCCTCACAGCAATAAGGGTCCGGGTTCGAGCCCCGTGGCTGACGAGGGCCTTTCTGTGCGGAGTTTGCATGTTGTGTCTGTGTGGGTTTCCTCCGGGTGCTCCGGTTTCCCCCACAGTCCAAAGACATGCAGGTTAGGTTAACTGGTGACTCTAAATTGAGCGTAGGTGTGAATGTGAGTGTGAATGGTTGTCTGTGTCTATGTGTCAGCCCTGTGATGACCTGGCGACTTGTCCAGGGTGAACCCCGCCTTTCGCCCGTAGTCAGCTGGGATAGGCTCCAGCTTGCCTGCGACCCTGTAGAACAGGATAAAGCGGCTACAGATAATGAGATGAGATGAGTTTGTAGTTACATATAAGTTCTGAGATTGTAGCAGCTGTAAAGACTCACTTTTTCACTTTCTCTTGAAGTTGACAAGCAAGAAAAAGGGAACAATTCTGTCCTGAAGATGTCGGAAAACTTTACCGCTGCACACAATAAATACTCGTTCTATAAATGTTCAATAAGCTGACAGAGAACGTCACCATATCAGTGATTGCAGATATTTTTATCTGTTTATGTCGAGTCCCTGTGAATGAGCTGTTACTATAGAAACAAAAACATATAAGAACAAGCACGTTAATATAAACCTGCGATAATAAAGACCATCTGACCAATCAGAATCCAGAATTCGACATCACTGTGGAATAAGTGTCCTTCTTCTCTCCACATTCACTGGATATGAGCAATCACATGCGCTGATTGGCTACTCTACTACTAGGATATCAGCTCATATACCATGAGTAGAGAAAAACAAAATGGTGGAGCGTGTTGCTGAGGACGAAATAAAAACTCTACTCGAAAACAAAACCCTAAAAAATACAAAAAAAAGCAACAGCATATGGAATGAAAGTATTTGATGGGAAGAACACATATTTTTTAATTTTTCAAGCATTATTATTATTATTATTATTATTATAGCTTTTTCACAAATTGCTCCCGTCATTTCGCCGTTTTGTTTACATTCTTCATCTTTAAGCATTAAAATTTGTTGAATTTTTTTAGACTGGTTCAAAAGCTCAAAGAAGTTTGAAAATTACGTCACTGAAATGTTCAAGGAGGAATTAAATACATGTCTAAAGCTATTCTATACCTCGGCACGACAGCAAGATGAGACTTTGTTCAAAAAAAAACAACACAAAAGTCAATTAATGCAGCCATCGATAGGTTTTTAAAAAGTCCGCCTAAGCGGAAATGATTTTGTCGGATGTTTTGGATAAAGTTTTTATTTATCGACTTTGCAAAAAAAAATAAAAATGCTCCGTTTCTTAAAATCCAGTGAATGTGGATAGAATAAAACAGTTATTTCACTCAATCTCATTGTACATGGATTATAGACAACTCGGTGCTATGCGCCTCAGCTCTAGGCTAGGCTATCAGCTCATGTACGACTCGATTTCGTGGAATAACTGTTAAATAGTGACACCCTTACAATTGCATCATCATTATTTATTCAGTAAGGTCAAACAGGAGAGGTATAGTCATATAGTGATATAATGAGAGTGTTTCTGGAGGATCTGTTCACATCTACACCCAAATGAGCTTTATGGAATATTATCCTGGCATTCTAAGCAGTGATTTATAAATTTTGACATATCCATCACATATTTACACACACACACACACACACACACACACACTGGCCATCACTTACATTCGGCTGCACAATCGTTCTGGATCACATCCATCACACTGTCACGTCTGGGTCTGCTGTCAGAGTTGTGTGTGTCAGGTCACGGCCGTGTGTGTGCAGTGACATTCACATCACTCTTGCCTCTGAAAAGTGGCTTTAAGGGCTCAGGGGTTAAACCGTCATTTCAGTTTGCTCCCTTTGTCAAGGATTATAGTTCACGCTCTTGTATTTGCACCTCTGAAGCTCTGGGCACAGCGTACACATGTGAACTCACAGCCATGGGCTGAGCACATGTTCACATCTTTTGTGTGTGTGTGTGTGTGTGTGTGTGTGTGTGTGTGTGTTTTGTGTTGTGTTGTGTTCATGGGTAATTCTCACACACTGTGAAAGATGCCATTTTGCACAAATAATTTCCGTCACCTAATTCGAGAAAGCCGGAGACACCACTGCACTCAGCATGTGTTCCTGGTGGAATTTTGGTGTTGGGAATTCTGGGAACACGGATGAGTGAAAACCGGTGTGGCATTGAGATCATGTCCCAATTTGGTCAGTGAGTCATGGATGTGGAAGTAAGAGGTTGTGAAATTTTAATGCCACCCTGACGTCTGAAATATTCAGTTTGGTATATTCAGTGTTCTGAATCACGAGAGATTTTGCATCCAGGAATCTGAATGTGAAAACGTTTTTGTTTGCTGTTTACGCTATTTTGCTTGCGACTGCAAAACAACAAATTCGCCAACTAGCTAATAATCACCAGTGATTGACGAATCACAGAAGTTTTTTGAACTAAAAGATGTGACTGTACTGTGATGAAATACATCAGTGCTCATGTTCATTTTAACAAAATTACCATTTTTATTAAAAAAACAACAACATAAAAATCAGCATTTTATGGATTGAAAATGGCTCAAAACTCATCTATTGTTTAAAATCATCCTGAACCTTCAAGGCCGATGCCGATGTAGAGTCGAACTTTTCGTACTTTTCTCGTCATGAAAATTTTCTTAAAGCTAGACTGCCTTTCAGATTTTTCAAATGTAGGTCATGAAAAGAATTTTCCCCGACACCCAATTATTTTTGTTTAGTGACTGAAAGCTACTGAATTCGAATCACAGACTTCCAATTTTATTAGTTTTTTTTAAAATAGAACAATTAATGAATTTATCTCCACGTGGCCCGAAATTCTCCGCTATTTTTTCCTGCTTCACCATGACCCAATACAAGATACTACATCATGCATCACGTGGTGGGCTTTCCCCGTTCACGCAAGGCATTGTGGGATTTTTGAAACAAGAGAGAAAAATGGAGGACGTGAGCGTGCGAATGAAACGTGAAAGACTGACTACAGTAACAGAAAGAAAGTGAGAAGAAAAGACGTTATGTTATATACGAAGGAAAGGAAACGCAGGCCCAAACTAATAAATATGGGCACTCAGCGAGCACCTCGGTGTGATCAGCTGTTCGTTTAGCGACAGAATGATGGAACTGTCAGTGCACGCTCAAAGGGAAACCTGTAGATGGCAGTAATGCAACACTGTGGATGCCAGCTGCCGTAAAACCCAAAAGAAGAAGAAAGAAGGTAAACCTGTGCATGTGCACACGGACTTCCTCTGTCTGCTTGACTGCGCAAAGCGAGCGATTTCATGCACATTATTTGCTTTAATCCCCTCAAATTAAATAACTTCCCAGCCACAGAATGGCCTGATATTTTGTGAGATATTACAGAAATAAACAGATATCACAATCATCACATTTCAGACGGAACTAAATTTCACCGGTTTTATGAAATCAAAAGTTCGTCTAGCTTTAAGAAAAAAAAATTCAAAGACATGCTGATTGAGATTCATAAGTCACATGAGTTTATAATATTTCCGTACTCTGTCCCTCAACTTAGTCCCGCCCCGCCCCGCCCCGCCCTCTCACCCTCTTATCAACTTTTTTGTTTCTTGCGTTTTTCAAAATTATGCAGTGGGTGGAGTTACACTTTAAAGCACTGACACTCAATACTCCTTCCTTCAATTGCATCATTTGTCATAAGGAATTACATTTCCACATAAAGTTTTAAAAAATATTATGTGGAAAAAATCTACGATTATCTGTCAAGCTTGTAATGCTTGCTAACTTGCCTTACTTTATTTTTTCAGAATTTTTGCTCTCCACAGTTAGCCCTGTCACGAGTTCCGCTGTGCACTAAAACCCCTTTACCCCTTTCACCTTACAATTGAATTGAAGTGAAAACATCCACCCAAAGGTCAAAGGTCAGTGTCAGTGTGATCTCTTATGGCTTTGTGCAGAGTTTGGAGTCAGCGATATGGATCAGTGCCCAGAGTCAATAACACACACACAGCGCTCGTTAGTGAGGACGTGAGCTCTCAGTTCTGTGGATTTTCCATAACAGCATTCTTAACGTTAACAATACGTTACTGTTTCTATGGTAACAGCTAATAATCACGTTACAAAGAAAAGTGTGTAGCCATGAGATCCGGTGACGTTTTCTGAAAGGAGACATTTATTTCATGTTGAAGGAAGGAGTCTCCAGTGTCAGCGCTTTGTCAGGGTCAGTCAGGGATAAAACTACATTTTTGCGACGTCTTCAGGACGGAGGAGATTACTGCAGTTTCTTTTTTGCGGTTTCTTGGTAACATGACAAGCTGCATTTTTTTTGTCTTCTTAATGTGAAGAGAGAGAAACATGGCTGGTGAGGGAGCGAGTGCTGATAGATATTGAGCAATTTATAGAGAAATTGTTTCTCAGACATCGAATGTAAGAATAAATGGATACAAATTATGATGTGTTCTTTAATAAATAAAAAATGGAATCATTGACAAATCATTGTGGTGTAAAAGGAATAAAAGTCTTGAAGACGTGCTGGTGGTGGAATAGAATAATCCGTTTCTTATCCAGAATCCATAACCCGGGTCAGAACAGGAGGAGGTCAAACCAGGCAAACCCTTGCTGTGTGTGTGTGTGTGTGTGTGTGTGTGTTGTCACCTCATTCTTTGTATGTAAACAGATGACTTTGACTGTTTTTGCTGATGACATCGTCACCATCCTCCTCCTCCTCTCTGGTGGATACTTGTTCAGGAACAAACCGAGAAATGAGAGAGAGGGAGAGGAGTGATGGGGAGGTAGAGAGAGAGAAATAGAGAAAGAAAGAAAGAAAGAAAGAAAGAGGGCATGATGGAGAGAGAGAGAGAGAGAAAGACAGATACAGAGAGAGTGATGGGGAGGTAGAGAGAGAAATGGAGAGAGAGAAAGAAAGAGAGAGAAAGAGCGATACAGAGAGAGAGAGTAATGGAGAGAAAGAAAGAAAGATACAGAGAGAAAGGAGTGATGGTGAGGTAGAGAGAGAGAAATGGAGAGAGAGAGAAAGTAAGAGAGAAAAATACAGAGAGATGGAGGGGTGTGATGGAGAGAGAAAGGGGAGAGTGATAGGGAGGTAGAAAGAGAGAGAGAGAAATGGAGGGAGAGAGAGAGAGAGAAAGGGAGGGAGTGATGGGGAGAAATAGAGGGGGGAGGGAGGGAGGAGTGAGAGGGACATATGAGAGGAAAAACAACAGATCGCGTCTCCTCTTTATCCCTTTGTGTTGACGGTGCTAATCCACCAGAACCGGCTCCTGTCCACTCTCGCCTTGTGAACAGATCTCACTCTCTCACTGACTTTTATTCCAATATTTTTTGTTGTTTTCTTACTTTTTGTTTCACTTCCTGTTTTATTTAACATTGGGAATTAAACTTGGAATCATTGAGACGTAACACACAATATTTTGATATGTAAATCTAAAAGGTTATTAAATTATTAATCAGAGTCACAAAAAGGGGAACAAATGCAAACAAGAGCCTCTAGTTTGGTGTGTGTGTGTGTGTGTGTGTGGTCATATTCTTACTGTACGTATTAGTGAGGAGCCAAACGTCCCCACAGTGTGAGGAATATCTGACAGATTTGATTTGTCTGGTTCCTGATGTGGAAAACTATTTATTTATTTATTTATTTATTTATTTATTGAAAGTGTGTGTGTGTGTGTGGTGTTGTCATGTTTACTGGCTGAGAACCCTGGGAGTGGCTTGTCCCGTTGCCACGGTGAGGGTGCTGAACCAAGCGAGATAATCAGGTCACACCCTGGCGGTCATTGCGGCCCTCCAGACCCGCCCCCTCACCTTTGATTGACATGCACTTGACTCCACCCCTTACTACAGCCCTTGAGTGGCTGTGGAGCTGTCCGCGGTGCTGAGAGCAAAACATTGAGTGAGTGGATATGAGAGAGAGAGAGGGAGGGGAAAAAGAGGGGAGAAAGAGGCAGAGAGAGAGAGAGAGAGAGAGAAAGAGAGAGAGAGAGAGAGAGAGATGGGGGAGGAATGAGGAGGCGTGTTTTTTTGTGTTTTGGTGCCTGAGTTAATCTGCCGTGGCATCTGCTCTCTCTCTCTCTCTCTCTCTCTCTCTCTCTCTCACACACACACACACACACACACACACACACACACACACACACACACACACACACACACACACACACACGGGAGCAGAGCAGCACTGGGGTGAGATGATGCCCATGCGATGCCTGCATGAGGATATGATCTGGAAGTCGTCTCTCTCGTCTCGGATAAATAAATAAATCTTCGTCGACTTTTGCTTTTTGAGACTCGACTCAGATGAAGAAGCTGGAAGACGCCGTCACCTCGCCGCTTGACGATTTCCCACTCAGCCTGCTGGACTGATGATTTGTTGGACTTGGATTAAGTGTTGTGCAGCTTTGAGGAGTTTTGGAGAACCTCCACCCCAAACGGCTCCAGCTCCTGCACCCTGAAGCCCATCAGGATCCTCCGGGACTTGTACGATGGCCAGCGTCTTTGGTTCGGGACTGGAGTCGGATTCTCAGGATTTGAGCAAGACTTCGTCCCAGTTTGCACGGCTGCGCAGGATTCACCTGAACAGGTGTGAAGCACGGCCTGCAGGGACTCGGCTGCTCTGTAAGTATACTACTGCACCTCGTTTCCCTTCTCACGCTACATTCAACAACTTCACCATGCAGAAGTTTACACACCGGCGTCCGGTTCGAGGATACGACCGGATCTACGTTTACAATCACAAACAAACCTCTTCCTGGATGTTCGTTTGTTGATACTCATTGCTTGATTTATTGTAATTTATTCGCCTGTGTTTTATTTATTTATTTATTTATTTAGCTGCTTTTAAAACACTTCAGGAATTTTCTTCAGTTATGTCATTTTTTTTGAGTTGTAAAAAATTTTGAGATGAATTTAAATATTATTTTAAAAATAGTTATTTAAAATATTTGAATTTTAGTCATTTTAATTCTTCCTGTGTGTTTTATTTAAATTTATTAAAAATTAATCATTCTTCTTATTATTATTATTATTTAAAGTTTTTTTAATCTTTTTTTTTTTAAATCATGAATAATGCGTACGACACTAACCCAAACATTACTTGAACATCTTTTCTTTAAAATTTAGTTCCACAATTATTGGATAATTTTTCCAAACCTTTTCCACTGTGTGTTTAATTTGAGATTTTTTTGGGAGCAAAAAAATTAATTACAATATTTGTAGAAATGTTTATGATGCACAAAAAGCGAAAGATCTGTATTAGGTTTAAAGTAAACTAATTGAAAAAAAATGATGCTTTCGATAATACTGTATGTATGTTTGATGATATTTTAACTTTAAATGTAATTCATTTTAATTTTAATTCCAATTGAACCACTCTTACTTTTAGAAGTGGCCTCAAAGGTCTCTAAATGTGTAACTTTATCTATTCTTGTCCTCTGAAGAAAAGCGAATGGTGGGTTTATAGATAAAAGTTGACAGAAAGATGGTTGAGGAATCCTGGAGGTCTTTAGTGTTGTGCTGAAGGTCGAGCTGCTGATTCGTATCCTGATGTAATTCATCATGATATCGACATCACAGCATCGTTTGGGTTTGATTTTGGGATCTCAAGCTTTTTTTTTTTTGTCACCTTCATCACCATCATCATCCTTGATCCAGCTCCTTGTTGCTTAGCTACACGTTGCTTAGCTGCTGGTGGCGTTCTGCGATTTTAGAAAAGTCGTTTGTGGTGCGAGGAGCGAAGCAAGAGCAGGATGGAGAGACGATGCAGAAGTTTCACAGGGAGTAGAGCAGAGCGACCAGGATTAATGAGAGAGAACATCCACGGGGCATGAAGTCAAACGGGGATATTATCTGTAATGCTGCTGCAGACACACACACACACACACACACACACACACACACACACACTACCTGCCTCTGGTATGACTCATAACACTGCACCATATCAGAGAGTTTACTTTTGGAGCATTCACATTGCATGCTGATGTAAAAGGGCACACACACACACACACACACACACACACACACACACACACACACACACACACACACACACACACACACACCTGTTTCACATCAGGATTATTAGGAAATGTAGTAAATGTGTGCAACTGTATTTCGGAGTCTGGCAGCACGATTCCCATCTGGCTGCCCTCATTAACCCCCTCCTCCTGTCTCTTCTGCCAGTCTCTCTCTCTCTCTCTCTCTCTCTCTCTCTCTCTCTCTCTCCACACACACACAGCTAAAACTACATTAAACTATTTCACCAAAAGGAAACATTTGGGCTTGTTTTAGTTTTTCTTAAACAAAAGCTGAAAAGCAATATTTTTTTCCTCATGTTGACGACACAAAGTCTAAACCCTCAGATATTCCTTTTTTTCTCAGGGATGCGTATTGCTTGCGTATGATAGGTCACATAAACAAGCAAGTCTCTGGGCTGCTCTTAAAATCCTGACCTACATAAAGTATAAAGGCAAAGAGCTCACGCTGCGTTCTCTCAGATGAGTATCACGTTCTGTGTCTGTGCACTGCTGCACGTGCATACTTCTTTGCTTGAGTGAGCAAAAAAAAGAAGCATGAGCTCATCACAGGTCTGGTACTCATCACAGAGTTGGTGCACATCACAGATATGGTGCTTGTCACAGATCTGGTGCTCATCACAGATCTGGCACATGTCACAGATCTGGTGCTCATCACAGATCTGGTGCACATCACAGATCCGGTGCTCTTCACAGATCCGGTGCATATCACAGATACGAATACGGTGCTCATGACAGATATGGGTGCATGTCACAGTTCCAGCACACGTCACAGATCTGGTGCATGTCACAGATCTGGTGTACATCACAGATCTGGCGCATGTTACAGACCTGGTGCACATTGCAGATCCAACACACGGCGCAGATCTGGCACACGTCACAGATCTGGTGCACATCACAGATCCAGCACATGTCACAGATCTGGCGCACATCACAGATCTGGCACATGTCACAGATCTGGCACACATCACAGATCTGGCACATGTTACAGATATGGTGTATGTCACAGATCTGGTGTATGTCACAGATCTGGCACACATCGCAGATCTGGTACATGTTACAGATCTGGCACACATCACAGATCCAGTACACATTTTTTAAATTTGCATTCTTGTCTACTTTTGCCTAATGTCATCTAAATACTAAAGTATGTTTGTAAAGAGAGAGGATAAAATACCACAAAGTGCACCTGAAGGCTGCATCAGTTTGTAACCCAGCATCAAGAAAAATCCAGAATTCATAACAACAAGAAGTAGCAGTGGGTGTGGCCTAATATTCTAATGAGCATGTTTGAATGACAGCTTGTCTAAAACCCCCAGCCTGGTACACCACACCATGTTCAAACACAAACACAGTTTTAGTTTTGATAAAACACTGGATAACAACAGCTCTGGCTTTGGTGAGGGAATGCAAAATTTATACAAGATTAGCCCCGCCCACTTTACACCGCAGGACTAATATTAACATGATTAGAGAGCAATCATGGGTTTAGTTTCCCTGAGACTTAAAGGAGGTAGATTGTTGCCATGGTTGCAGTAAAAGCAAGTGCACAGTAAACTCTTATGTTCTTCTGTTAATCTGGTTTTACATTTTTAGTTTTTTTTCATCAGTCGTTTAACAGACTGTGAGATAATGTGTGCAGAAAACAGGTAATAAGGAGATTTTTCCATCCATTAGCATGTTTGGTTTACATTTTGCCATCACTGTAATTGTATTCGTCACTGTCCTGTAAGTTTGCTGTGCTCCTATTGGTGGATTTTTGATTTAAAAAAAAAAATCTCACATTGCCAGAAGTTTGTCTTTTGTCTTGACACGAACACGTCACATTACATGCTCTAAGACCTCACAGCCAAAGAATGTGTGATTTTTGCACGCAACAGCCCCATCAGGCTGAAAATCACAGTGCAAAGTCAGCTTTATAACGTAACAGAAGCGAGACAATCTGTCCTGCACATGGGCAACGACTCCGGAGCCTACGCGCTAAACTGAGGTGTGAGAAGTGACAGCGTGAGAATCTCACTGACCCAGAATTCTAACGTGCTCACGCAACAAATACGCACAGGGATGAGCTAAAATAACACAACTGGGTTAGTGTGAGTCACTTCTAGGACAGAGAAAGAACTCACGTCTCTGAGGTACCAAATCTGTGCCTGGTTCTTATTTGTCGACTTTCATTTTGGATGTCCCCCCCGAGCTTCTGAGTCTCTGTGGTAAATATAGTCATTTACGTATACTGTGCGCCTTGGTGCAGAGTTCTGAATATGTTGATCAGATTTCCTGTTGCGTCTGTTTACCATCGGTACCATCACTGTGGTTGAACACGAACTCCACATTAGAAGAGATGATTTTCGTAGACGTTCTTGGAAATATGTTATGAGTTCGTCAAAACATCATGATGATGAAATAAACGAGGACAAAGAGTCTCCAAGCATCGGGTTACTTCTGTCGAAGTCAATCTCAGGAGAAATGTGAGAATTGAAGCGGCTCATCCAAAAATGTTCATTCTGTATCTTAGGTAATGTTAGCTATCTAGCCTTAACTTAACCAAATGCTGTTGGAATTTCAGTAGCTTGCTAGACTGCTTGGGGTCGAATCTATGCTCTCATGGTCCTATGACCTAACTCCTAACCCTAATGCCTAATCCTAATGTCCAACCCTAATACCTAACCCTAATGGCTAATCCCTAACTCCTAACCCTAATGCCCAATTACTAACCCCTAACCCCTAACTCCTAACCCTAATGCCTAATCCTAATGCCCAACCCTAACACCTAACCCTAACCCCAATGCCTAACCCCTAACACTAACCCCTAACTCCTAACCCTTAACTCCTAACCCTAATCCCTAACCCCTAACTCTAACTCCTAACCCTAATGCCTAATCCTAACTTCCAATCCCTAACCCTAACGCCTAACCCTAACCCCTAATGCCTAACCCCTAACCCTAACACCTAACCCTAATGCCCAATCCTAACACCTCACTCTAACTCCTAACACCCAACCCTAATGCCAACCCTAACCCTAACCCTAACGCCCAACCCTAACACCTAACCCTAACCCCTAACCCTAACCCTAAACCCCCAACCCCTAACCCTAAACCCCCAACCCCTAACCCTAAACCCCCAACCTCACGATAGTCCATGTTAAGCAAATTATGTGCTATATAGAGTTGAGGGACACAGGAATGACCCTAATTCATTAGCTGCCAAGCAAAGATTCTGCATACACATTATCTTCAATGTTACCTTTTAGCTGTAGCAGCACTTAGATACTTAGATTTAACACAACTAGCAATCACAACCAAAATCACGATCAAATTTATCTGGTTTGCTAGTCAAAGCTAGCTAATGAAAAACCTGGACATGTTTCCTGCACAAGTTGGATGATGTTGAGTGGTAAAATGCCAATATCTCCACGGCTTTTGGGTCGGGATTTGCCAGGGACATTCATCTGTCTCCAGTGTCTCAGACTTTGCTATTGCTGGGCTTTATTTTATTTTCATTGGGCCTCCATATTGACTGAATCACTTAAAATGTCCACATAATTGGCTTAAATGACTTCTTGTGTGGGCGGCACGGTGGTGTAGTGGTTAGCGCTGTCGCCTCACAGCAAGAAGGTCTGGGTTCGAGCCCCGTGGCCGGCGAGGGCCTTTCTGTGCGGAGTTTGCATGTTCTCCCCGTGTCTGCGTGGGTTTCCTCCGGGTGCTCCGGTTTCCCCCACAGTCCAAAGACATGCAGGTTAGGTTAACTGGTGACTCTAAATTGAGCGTAGGTGTGAATGTGGGTGTGAATGGTTGTCTGTGTCTATGTGTCAGCCCTGTGATGACCTGGCGACTTGTCCAGGGTGTACCCCGCCTTTCGCCCGTAGTCAGCTGGGATAGGCTCCAGCTTGCCTGCGACCCTGTAGAACAGGATAAAGCGGCTAGAGATAATGAGATGAGATGAGACTTCCTGTGTAACATTGATGAAAAACAAATGCAGCAAAGTTTCATATTTTATTTAAAAAAAATTCAAACAAAGGAGCAATAGAACAATGGAAAATTCCATTGAAAAGTGCTGTTCCAGTGAACCACGTCCTCATGTACTGTAACAAGATTACACGCAGTTCTGGTTTTTGTTTTTTTTTCACTTCTGTCTGTGTCAGAAGTTAGAGCAAAATAATTGGAAATGGTGGGCAGCGTAAATGCAGCCAGAGTGTTACCACAATGCCCCAGAGACAGTGACGTAACCTCTAATGTCTGCACTGATGCAATCATAATCACCACTTCACGCTACTCATATGACTGATAACACACACGCGACAATAAGACAAGGGCAGATCGATAACCTGGAGAGCGCTGTTGTGTGTTGCATGTTACAGGAAGTACACCTGGCATGCCCCTGACCATGATGAGTTCCAAAGAGGAAGAAGCACTGCGTTTTTTCCAGTACGTCGAGGACAGTGGCCTGAGGGCATACGGCGGTGTAGTGACTCACGACCTGGTGTGGAATGAGAAAAGTCGGAGTGTTCCGGAGAAGAACGACAAGAAGAGAAAGCAGGACGAGGTTGTTAAAAGGTTGGTGAACATCAGTCCAAGGTTCTAAGCTGAAGGTTGTGAGTTTAAATCCCTGGAGTTGTTTTATACTGACAAGATCCTGGGGGCGGGGCCTAATCTGAAACTCTTTCACAATGTTCCAGTCAGTGTAATCCGAAGCAGGTCCATGTCATCTGTGTCACAAAACCTTCATCCAAGTTACAATGTTGCACAACAAGTGTCTCACTGAATGCTCAAATCTGATTGGTCAGAAGCTTGAACTTTTGCAGAAGGAAGGAAGGAAGGAAGGAGTCTCCAGTGTAACAACCGAAGGGAAGCATGGCTGAATGGGAGGTCCTACAGGGTTCCCGCTTTGGTGTAGCGATGGCACGGTGCCATGGTGTGGAGATGCTGAGTGGGTGTGTGTCCGCCCGCCTCGGAGCGTGATTCATTTTTCAGCAGTGGACAGATTTAGGGCTCGTCCTCATTTGCAACTCATTTTGTCCTTGGCAGCGGAAACCAAGGTGATGCGTGAGAGAGGAGTGTAAAGATCGTTTCGGGTTGTGTACTGAGGAAATGTGTGCATGTCAGTTATAGGAAAGAGGGTGTGGCCTTCTAGTTCTCAAAGTACTTTTTTCACATAATTACAAAAAAAAAAAAAGATTTTGAGTGAAATATGTAGCCGCCCATTGTTTATCTTCAAGGAAATAAATAAATAAAACCAAAGCCGAACATACCTCTGCAGATTTAATACATTTGTGTGAATTTTTCTCTCTTATTTTGCCCAAAATTCATTAAAAAATTTCCCTTCATTCAAATAATACTGAATGAATCAGAGGTCAGCATGGCCTTTCATCTTGCATAAGTATTCACACCCCTTGAACTTTTTGAACTTTTCCACATTTTGTAATGTTCTAATTTGGATATGGACTTAATTGGGATTATTTGGAAATTAAAAAAAAGGGATTGTGTAAGTATTCACACCCCGCAATCCCACCCCCCACCGCCCACCCCACTCCCACCCAATTTACGGTATGTGGAGCCATCACAATTCACATTGTTAGTTGAATTGAACGGAGTTGACATGCATAATGTATAACACACCTGTTCCTAGGGAACGTTAACAAAGAGCATCATGAAGACCAATGAGCTACTAAATGAAAAAAATCTAAAACAAAAACAAAAAACAAACAAACAAAAAAACCTCCATGAAAAAGTTCTGCAAAAGTACTGCAGTAATCAGTGGGAAAGCTTAAGGGGGCGAATACTTGTGCATGGCACTGTATTGTGATTGTGACAGTCTTTCTTTGGACTAATTTGAATGTTTCTCTCCTCAGCTGGCTGTGGTGTAAATATTTCATCCATAGTGGATAGGGGAAAATAAAAAAAAATAGATTTTCCATGAGGCATATAAGTGGGTCAGTGAGACGACCCAGATTTGCAGAGGGAGAGAGAGAAAGATATGAGGGGTGGAGAGAAAGACAGAATGAGAGAGAGAGAGAGAAAGCGAGAGAGAAAACCTGTCAGTAAGAGCTTAAGTGTGAAGAACGTACTAGCAGGCGATGTTGTTCTGCCTGGTGACAGCTGGAGCAACCACGAGCCAATCAGATCACTCTGTTGGTTTGAGGGGAGGAGGGTCTTGCTACATGTTCTGTCGTTCGATTGGTTTCCTGTGTCTCTGGGAGCGAACAGCTGTGCACCAAAACACTGATACAGAAGAATTGCAGACACAAAAAATTGCTCTCCTATGGTTTTTTTGTTTCTTGTCATTTTATCTCCATTTTAACTTGTCCACCACCAGCTCCTCCTCCAACCCTCATGGAGATGTTTGGTTTTGTTTCGTTGTTATTGTCTGTGTGTCAGGTGTGATGCAGAACCTGACCCGAGGCTGTAATACGATAATAACGGATCCCGTGATCTCCATCGCACCTGTTCTGAGGCCTCTTGCTGCCAGCAGAAATGGGCAGACATGTTATAAATAAAACACTCGGCTGTCTCTCTCACACACACACACACACACACACACACACACACACACACACACACACACACACACACACACACACACCTGTGCCAAAATGATGCTGTCTGGGACTTCACAGCCTGCTTGCAATCCTGATAGGATCTGTTACTGTCCTGGTGAAAGAATCAGGGCCGGTATTTAGGTGATTTATGAGATTTATAAAATCACATCCATTCCACATGCGATCATACGTTTGTCACTATCTACACGTCATAATCATCACGTGATCACATGAAAAAGAGGCGAAGGTACAATTTACCATGTTATGATTCATCTGAAATGACAGGTGAACTCAAGGTGGACACGTGTGGCATCATGTGAACAATAAATAAATGAATCATACAGTGTGAGGGGGGAAAAATCACGTGAAAAACGAACCATGAAAAGATGGGGCATGTGAAAATAAAGGAATCAAAAGAATCCTGTAGAAAAAAAAAGGTGGCAATAAATGAACTGCGTGGAAAAAAGGAATTGTGTGAAGACAAATGAATCATATGTGAAAATCACATGTGAAATGAGTCACATGGAAGACACACATGAATCAGATGAAAATAAATGAATCGTGTGAAAAAAACCCATATGTGAAATGAAGAAAAACATATGGAAATTAATAAATTGTGTAAAAATACATGAAGCATGTGGGGAAAAATCAGATATGAAACAAATGAATCAGATGTGAAATGCGTGGAAAAAAAACATATGAACAAACATACGTATAGTTATACAGTGGTGCTTGAAAGTTTGTGAACCCTTTAGAATTTTCTATATTTCTGCATAAATATGACCTAAAACATCATCAGATTTTCACACAAGTCTGAAAAGTAGATAAAGAGAACCCAGTTAAACAAATGAGACAAAAATATTATACTTGGTCATTTATTTATTGAGGAAAACGATCCAATATTACATATCTGTGAGTGGCAAAAGTATGTGAACCTTTGCTTTCAGTATCTGGTGTGACCCCCTTGTGCAGCAATAACTGCAGCTAAACGTTTCTGGTAACTGTTGATCAGTCCTGCACACCGGCTTGGAGGAATTTTAGCCCGTTCCTCCGTACAGAACAGCTTCAACTCTGGGATGTTGGTGGGTTTCCTCACATGAACTGCTCGCTTCAGGTCCTTCCACAACATTTCCATTGGATTAAGGTCAAGACTTTGACTCGGCCATTCCAAAACATTAACTTTATTCTTCTTTAACCATTCTTTGGTAGAACGACTTGTGTGCTTAGGGTCGTTGTCTTGCTGCATGACCCACCTTCTCTTGAGATTCAGTTCATGGACAGATGTCCTGACATTTTCCTTTAGAATTTGCTGGTATAATTCAGAATTCATTGTTCCATCAATGATGGCAAGCCGTCCTGGCCCAGATGCAGCAAAACAGGCCCAAACCACGATACTACCACCACCATGTTTCACAGCTGGGATAAGGTTCTTATGCTGTAATGCAGTGGTTTCCTTACTGCAAACATAATGCTTCTCATTTAAACCAAAATTCTATTTTGGTCTCATCCATCCACAGAACATTTTTCCAATAGCCTTCTGGTTTGTCCATGTGATCTTTAGCAAACTGCAGACGAGCAGCAATGTTCTTTTTGGAGAGCAGTGGCTTTCTCCTTGCAACCCTGCCATGCAGACCACTGTTGTTCAGTGTTCTCCTGATGGGGGAATCATGAACATTAACATTAGCCAATGTGAGAGAGGCCTTCAGTTGCTTAGAAGTTACCCTGGGGTCCTTTGTGACCTCGCCGACTATTACATGTCTTGCTCTTGGAGTGATCTTTGTTGGTCGACCACTCCTGGGGAGGGTAACAATGGTCTTGAATTTCCTCCATTTGTACACAATCTGTCTGACTGTGGATTGGTGGAGTCCAAACTCTTTACAGATGGTTTTGTAACCTTTTCCAGCCTGATGAGCATCAACAACGCTTTTTCTGAGGTCCTCAGAAACCTCCTTTGTTCGTGCCATGATACATTTCCACAAACATGTGTTGTGAAGATCAGACTTTGATCGATCCCTGTTCTTTAAATAAAACAGGGTGCCCACTCACACCTGATTGCTATCCCAATTGATTGAAAACACCTGACTCTAATTTCACCTTCAAATTAACTGCTAATCCGAGAGGTTCACATACTTTTGTCACTCAGAGATATGTAATATTGGATTATTTTCCTCAGTAGATAAATGACCAAGTATAATATTTTTGTCTCATTTGTTTAACTGGGTTCTCTTTATCTACTTTTAGGACTTGTGTGAAAATCTGATGATGTTTTAAGTCATATTTATTCAGAAGTATAGAAAATTCTAAAGGGTTCACAAACTTTCAAGCACCACTGTAAATGAATCATGTGAAAATGAAAAGAATCATATGGACAAATTAACATAAAATTAATTGGGAAAAACATCTGAAACCAATGAATCATATGAGAAAATCACACTGGAATAAATTATGTGTGGGGGAAAATACGCCAAAGAAGATATGAGGAATGTAAAGAAAAATCATACGGGAAACAAATCATGTGGCAAGAATCATGTGAAAACAAAAGAATCATGTGAAATGAATCATGTGGGGGGAAAAATCCAAAGCAAATCTCATCTCATCTCATTATCTCTAGTCGCTTTATCCTGTTCTACAGGGTCGCAGGCAAGCTGGAGCCTATCCCAGCTGACTACGGGCGAAAGGCGGGGTACACCCTGGACAAGTCGCCAGGTCATCACAGGGCTGACACATAGACACAGACAACCATTCACACTCACATTCACACCTACGGTCAATTTAGAGTCACCAGTTAACCTAACCTGCATGTCTTTGGACTGTGGGGGAAACCGGAGCACCCGGAGGAAACCCACGCGGACACGGGGAGAACATGCAAACTCCACACAGAAAGGCCCTCGCCGGCCACGGGGCTCGAACCCGGACCTTCTTGCTGTGAGGTGACAGCGCTAGCCACTACATCACCATGCCGCCCTCCAAAACAAATCATCTGAAATTAATAAATTAATCACGTGTATTGAATCATGTTGAAAAAAGCCAAAACGAATCATGTGAAATAAACAAATGAATCACATGAGAATTGAATAATGGGGGGAGAGGAATGAATCATTTGAAATAAACAAATGAATCACATGTGAAATGAATAATGTGTGAAATAACACATGGGACTGGAAATATACCGTATGAATCATATGACAAAATCACACATGAAAAATGAGGCATGTGAAAATAAACAAATCATGTGAGGAAAAAAATCATGTGAAAATAAAAAAAACGTGCAACCTGTAAACATGTGAAGTTCATGTGACTTTTCCATAAGCGTTGTTTAAGAGCTGATGCTCTCTGATACGCTGCTTTAATGGTGCTGTAATGGACTCTGTAATGACTGTACGCATGGTTATCAAGATCAATGGCTCTCAAAGTGGGGTCTGGAGACCCCCAGGGGTCCGTGATGCTCATCCACATCTAATCCCTTCTTACTTTTTTTTAAATCAGTTAAAGTGATGGAAATTATGACTCACTGTGATCAGAGTCATGTTTATTCTCATTCTCATTATCTCTCGCTGCTTTATCCTGTTCTACAGGGTCGCAGGCAAGCTGGAGCCTATCCCAGCTGACTACGGGCGAAAGGCGGGGTACACCCTGGACAAGTCGCCAGGTCATCACAGGGCTGACACATAGACACAGACAACCATTCACACTCACATTCACACCTACGCTCAATTTAGAGTCACCAGTTAACCTAACCTGCATGTCTTTGGACTGTGGGGGAAACCGGAGCACCCGGAGGAAACCCACGCGGACACGGGGAGAACATGCAAACTCCGCACAGAAAGGCCCTCGCTGGCCACAGGGCTCGAACCCGGACCTTCTTGCTGTGAGGCGACAGCGCTAACCACTACACCACCGTACCGCCCGTCATGTTTATTATTGTGATAAATATACAGTAGATTAATTAAGCCAGCTTGAAACTGGTGGAAAGTTCAGGAAGGAGAACTCATTCTGATCATTAGAATCATTATGTTTTGATGGCATCATAAAACATTCAATACATTTTCTCATATTTTTCTATGTTTTGTGGCTTAAGAAATAAAAAAAATAGATAAAATATGGCTAAAAAATGTACATCTTTTCCCACATTGTTTTATTCTTCTTTATATGACAGAAATCTGCCAACATTAATAATTAGTTATTTCTTAAAGTATACTATCGTATGTTTTTATTCTTTATACAGGTATTTACATTTAAAGTTGTTGAATGTCTGCAAAAACAAGTGTGTTTCTGTTTTCACCTAGCAGCTACAATGAAAAAAATTAACTTTGGATTAAATATTTTTTTAAAACCTACATCAATTTTTGCAACAAATTAACTCAATAAAAAAAAAAAAAGCCAAGATTAACGCTGCATTCGATTAAGCCGTAACTTGTAATTCCTAAAATCCAACCAGGAAAAAAAAAACAAAGAATGCGCCTCCTCAACTCGGAATTTCTACTCGAGAACTTGATTGGTCTCCTCAATTTCATCAAATGAACAGTCAACACTTATTTACGTTACATCAATCAACATACAGATATAGCAAAATACATACACAAAGGCGTCCATGTTGTTTTTTCCCCACTTTGTAGTTTGTAGCTCTTCGTCATTTCAAACTTCGACTTCTAACTTCTGAGAGAGGTCAAAGGCAGGATATTTTTCATTGTGTAAACATTTGTTCCCTCACAAACGGAAATGGAGCTTGTTACAGACGTGAAATACACGTGAAGGAAGACGTGCTGTCTGTGACAAAGCGCTGACACTAGAGACTTCTTCCTGGAATGTTAAATTAGATTAAAGGAGAACTGAAGTCATTTTTAAACTTGCTTTATGTTTTAATTAACGTGTTATTCAATTACGTTTTCGGTTTTAGTAACCTTATATCGTGACTCGTATTGGCAACTAATTGCAATCAAATATTATACTTATCGGCCTGTTCGTTTTTTAGCCGTGTTGAATTTAATTCGTTTGGTCCATGGCAGGCATCGCTTATCCACGCGATCTTCACGAGACTTGTGCGAGACTTCGAAACGTGAAGTGTCAGCCAGGTGCCAGTGCTGCCTAGAGCTGTGCGATGTCCCCTTAATTGGCATCGACGATGTTTACAGTGCAAACATCGTGATGGACGATCATATCGTGGGCGGGGGGGGGGGGGGATTTTAATACCACATTATTAAATATATTATTATCTCATCTCATTATCTGTAGCCGCTTTATCCTTCTACAGGGTCGCAGGCAAGCTGGAGCCTATCCCAGCTGACTACGGGCGAAAGGCGGGATACACCCTGGACAAGTCGCCAGGTCATCACAGGGCTGACACATAGACACAGACAACCATTCACACTCACATTCACACCTACGCTCAATTTTAGAGTCACCAGTTAACCTAACCTGCATGTCTTTGGACTGTGGGGGAAACCGGAGCACCCAGAGGGGACCCACGCGGACACGGGGAGAACATGCAAACTCCGCACAGAAAGGCCCTCGCCGGCCACGGGGCTTGAACCCAGGACCTTCTTGCTGTGAGGCGACAGCGCTAACCACTACACCACCGTGCCGCCCATATATATTATTATTAAAAGTATTAGATACTCATCTGAGGCTTTGGCACGTAAAGAAAAAAAAGTGCTAGGTGATGTGGAATATTTGGCCTTGATAACGGATATGTGGTCCAGCTGCAACATGATGCCCTATATGTCAGCTACCGTACATTATGTGGACCGAGAGTGGGCAATGCAGTCCAAATGCCTGCAGACGAGTTTCATGCCAGAGACACATTCAGCGGACCATTTAGAAGACGCATTGCGCGAGACACTTGCCGAATGGAAAATAGAGGAGAAAAAGATCGCCTGTATAACAACGGGGCGAATATTGTCACAGCCATCAGGCAATTGAAATGGCCGTGGTTAAGTTGTTTTGGGCACAATTTGAACCTGGCCATAACCAACTCGCTTGCGCAACAGAGGGCCAGTACAGACCGAGCGTTTGGAGTTTGCCGAGCAGTCAACACTGCGTTTGCGCACAGCTGGCTTCGGAGAAATGAGCTGCGCAAAGCGCAGGTGGAAACGAACCTCCCCGAGCACTCACTGATCACGGCAAGATATTAATCTGCTCTTACAATGAAAGACTAGTATTCAAACTATGAGAAGAAACTATACTTAAGCTATTACTCATTGTTTATTTACACCATATCAATTGAAGATGCGTTTCGGCCTTTAGTGCGCACTTGAACGCGCTAATTTTTCCAATTTATTAGTGTTTGAATTATTGCACCAGCTTTTAAAATCATGATTTAATATATATATATATTTTTTACTGTCTTTACATTTGTCAGAATCACCTTCATTCTTCCATTTGGTTTGACATTATGGCTTAGAGTGGACCATTTTGAGTCTGAAAGTAGGCCTATTTACCAGATTAAAGTTATTTGACTTCTGCCGAAGTCTGTGCTTCACTGCCGTTTGATAAGGTGAAATATTTCCCGACTGTTAATAGTGGCTATTTGTTTGAACAACATGACAAATTTTACACTAAAAGTATAGTGTAGGATAAAAAATGAAGTCAAAATTTATTATTAGTAGCATACTGTATTTGTGTAACCACATGTTATGTTCACTAGCACGTCCCTGCACCATAGCCTACGTGAACAAGCGGTAATAGGATATTACTTTATAATGATTTATATAATTATGTATATATAATTATATGTTATATAATATATTTATATATTAAACAAAACTAACTAACTAAACTAACAAAAAACTAACTTTTTAGGTTAAATAGGCCCAGATGATACCGTATATGCATGATTATGACAGGAGGGGGCGTGGTATCATGATGCTGGCTCTCCATCGTGATGGATGACCACCATTGTCGATGGATGATGGCATCGTCTATCGGCACAGCCCTAGTGCCGCCATTTTGAAAATTGTTTTCCAAACGAAATATTGCACAAAAATGAGTTTAAAGGCCCGGTCCCACTGCACTTACGGATGCAAAGAGGATGTAAAACGTAAAAAAATCTTTGCCATCCGTTGGAAAACGCTATGCATCCGTTGTGTACTCATTGCATACGTGCTTCATACGCTCTATCCATCGAGCATCCGTCCACTGTGATTTCATCCGCGCAAAAAGTTTTGAGCTGCACAAAACTTTTAGAACGGATGAACTTTCCGCCGTGTACGATGTAAATCCACGACATATAAGAGCAACAAACGTTCTATGTCCGTTATCATCCGTTAAATGTCTGCTGTATCCTCTCTGCATCCTCTGGGCATCCTCACAACTCACATCCGCTGCAGCTGAAAACGGAAAGAGGGAGGAAAGATAAGGTACATGAAACGTCTATTCATCGTTAGTAGCACGTTAATAGAAAGGATGTAAGCGTATGCATCTCGTATATAAAGTATTCAAAACGGACAAAGCGTTTATATCTGGGATGTATCTCGTATATTTAGGATGTCTGGAGTATGTCTAGAGTATGTAGAAGGACACCTAGCGGACAATCGATATTTTATATAAAAAGGGGGAGAAAATCATCTGGATCTCTCAATGTAGCCGCCAGCACGTCTTTCCGCTTTATGCTGACGGCATGCGTGCTGCATCCCTTTATATCTGCGGAGCAGACGCAATTCATACCCCCCGCATGCGCAGTGAACGGTCTGCATCCAATATACATCCGCGCAACATCCCCTTTGTTTCCGTTAGGCGTACGTGATGCATCCCCTTCATCCGCTATGCATCCGCTCTTTCTGCTATGCGTCCGCTTCTCAGTTATCACCGGTAACCCCTTCGGAGCTGTCATCCACTTCCATCCGCTTTCATCCGCTAGGCTTCCTATGAACATGCGTTTAACATCCCCGCTATATACTACCCACGTCCGTTCTTTTCCGTTCTGTTTTCGCAAATTTTCGCCAATTTTGTCCATTTCTGGAGCGGATGAAAACGGATAGTGCCACCCCCGAAATTTTGCTCGTCCGCTGTGTCCTTTTTGCATACGTTTTGTGTCCATCGGCCAGTGGGACCGGGCCTTAAATGACGATTACTGCCTACTTTTTTCAAACTTTCCTGATTGTTATCAAAACAAACAAAACTTCCGGCTTGATTACGTCAGCATTCGAAAGAGGGCGCGTGTGTCTTTTGACAACATTGGCAGATGTCGGTCGCTTTGATTTCCGCTGTACGTTTTACTTCCGTCCTACGATGTCTCACACAGGTCTCAACGAATCTCGTTTACGGCCATCGCTTTGACATATGGACTGATATATTACAGAGCATATTTCACACACTCATAACTTGCTATAGCAGCGACAAAATAGCAATCAAACATGCATTCCTATATTTAATAAAATGAGATAAATAGAATTTTGATAATAAAAAATGCACCTTCAGTTCTCCTTTAAAATCTCCATATCAGTGTTTATATGTGTTTAAATCTGTTTAACGTGTAATACATGTGATACCCCAGAGATATAGAATTAATAACGATGTGATCTTCTGATGAATTCAGCACTGCTGTGATATCAGAAATAATAAATACAAACACATCAATAATTATGTCGTCTGTATTTCCAGAGCAAACCTATTAGTCGTTTTTGTGAAAAATAGCTTCCAGGATCATTATACGATAATTTTTACCCCTATTTATGGGCCGAAAAACACATTTCATAGACAGTAAAATGGATAATGACGGCTGAAGCGGATCTGGCAGGGCTGAAGAGGCGGAAGTCTTGACAGAGTGAAACTTTGTCAGCTCTAAGGCCAAACCGAGCGCACAGCTGCTCGAACATCGCGCTCCTCCTCCTCCTAATGAGAGCTTAATGCCTGGTCTGTCACGTGTGTGTAGGGAGCCTTGTCAGTTTGTGTGTGTGTGTGTGTGTGGACTGGTTGTGCCAAGCAGCAGTAGCAGATTTGGTGTCTGCTTTTGCACAGGGACCTTGTTGCCAGGCAAAGTTAAACCCCTGACCAATGAACTCTTCCTTTCCAACTCCTGCTGTTCACCAGCTGTGGGTTCGTCTGTGTGTGTGTGTGTGTGTGTGTGTGTGTGTGTGTGTGTGTGTGTGTGTGTGTGTGTGTGTGTGTGTGTGTATACAGTATATATACACACACATACATACACACACATGCTCAGGTCATACAAGGAAACCTGTCTGGTGTTCGTCGTGTTTACATGATCAGGGATTGAACTGAGAGTTGGCAAAGTTTTCTGATTCTTTTTGTCTTTTAATTGCCCTACTAGTGCTGATAAAAACACTTAGAGGAATTAGAGGAACGGTCTGGTGAAACTCTAACGCCACATTAAATCTGGAGCTAAAAGTTTAATATAGCATGTGTAACAAACAATAAAAATCTCACCTGGAATGTTTATTGTGTTGTGGACGTTCCACAACTGTAACTATAAATGGATAAAAAAGACTGATGTGTTGTTCAAAAAGATTTAACACTTTACTGTGGTGTAAGAAGAATAAACACATCTGTTACAAGAAAACGAGACCGTCAATGACGGTATAGCTCACTCCGGCCCCGTCTAGTCCAGAAGGAACTATCTAAAGTGAGCCACCTTGAACAATAAATGTTGCAAGCTATATACACTATATACAAGCTATATAGAAGCGATATCCACCCTAGGAATACTGACCTATTTGCCAGAAAGAGTCCAAAATGGCAAGGAATTGACCGAGAAGCGATTTTTGTTGAACTGCTTAAGGCATTAAGGCTTAATTAGTCCATAACTTCATTAATAATTGCAATGAAGCAAATCTGGGTAGAGGTTCTATGCACCCTAGGTTCCCCTACCTTCATGCCAGAAAGAATCAAAATCAGTGAAGACTTGAGGGAGAAGAAGCGATTTGTGTGGAAACTGCTCGTTAGGGATTGATTAATTAATCCATATCTTCATTATTAATTGCAATCATGCAAATTTGGGTAGAAGCTATATGCACCCCAGGCAGATCTACCTTCCTGCCAAAAAAAAAACAAATCGGTGAAGAATTGCGAGAGAAGAAGTGATTTTCGTGAAATGTGGACGACGCCCAATGGACGGATGACAGACAACACATGATGGCATTAAACTCATCACCTGTCGGACGGATGAGCTAATAATACATCTTGGTATGGCAACTCTGCTCATTAATTCTGCTTCATGTTGGAGATTCTCTGCATGATATCACACTGTCGTTGATTATTTTCCTGGAACAGGACATCCTATCCTACCTTACCCTACACTACCCTACACTACGACCCTTCCTGACTCCGCTTGTAAGAGAAAGCCCCGCTCAGCAATGCCCCTCGGTTTCAGCCCAGTCATCCTGGTAGTGAAATCGATTCCCGCTGTGCGTTGCCTTTCACCAGGTCTCTGTGTGCGAGTGCAGCCTGCTCGCCAGCACTACAGCGCAATCAATTCCTCCAACTGAGCCATTTATTCACACGATAAATTAGAAGCAGTGGTGCAGATGAAAAAGAACCCCCCCATACACACACACACACACACACACACAGGTCTCGAGACATGCATGGATAAGCAACACACCAAAAGGCAATGATGAGGACTGAAGTGGATAACTCTACAGGATCTACTGAGATCATAATGCAATTAGCAAACTTTCAAAAGACTGGCAAAGCAAAGAGAAAGAAAAGCGTTGCATTATTGTTCAGAGATCCCAAGTTCAATTCCTTTGGTTGGAATTGCCACAAACATCTGTCCCGGGAGTGCAAGAGGGCAAAATTTGCCTTGCTGTCTACAACCCCGATTCCAAAAAAGTTGGAACAAAGTACAAATTGCAAATAAAAACGGAATGCAATAATTTACAAATCTCAAAAACTGATATTGTATTCACAATAGAACATAGACAACATATCAAATGTCAAAAGTGAGACATTTTGAAATTTCATGCCAAATATTGGCTCATTTGAAATTTCATGACAGCAACACATCTCAAAAAAGTTGGGACAGGGGCAATAAGAGGCTGGAAAAGTTAAAGGTACAAAAAAGGAACAGCTGGAGGACTAAATTGCAACTCATTAGGTCAATTGGCAATAGGTCATTAACATGACTGGGTATAAAAAGAGCATCTTGGAGTGGCAGCGGCTCTCAGAAGTAAAGATGGGAAGAGGATCACCAATCCCCCTAATTCTGCACCGACAAATAGTGGAGCAATATCAGAAAGGAGTTCGACAGTGTAAAATTGCAAAGACTTTGAACACATCATCATCTACAGTGCATAATATCATCAAAAGATTCAGAGAATCTGGAAGAATCTCTGTGCGTAAGGGTCAAGGCCGGAAAACCATACGAGGTGCCCGCGATCTTCGGGCCCTTAGATGGCACTGCATCACATACAGGCATGCTTCTGTATTGGAAATCACAAAATGTGCTCAGGAATATTTCCAGAGAACATTATCTGTGAACACAATTCACCGTGTCATCCGCCGTTGCCAGCTAAAACTGTATAGTTCAGAGAAGAAGCCATATCTAAACATGATCCAGAAGCGCAGACGTCTTCTCTGGGCCAAGGCTCATTTAAAATGGACTGTGGCAAAGTGGAAAACTGTTCTGTGGTCAGACGAATCAAAATTTGAAGTTCTTTATGGAAATCAGGGACGCCGTGTCATTCGGACTAAAGAGGAGAAGGACGACCCAAGTTGTTATCAGCGCTCAGTTCAGAAGCCTGCATCTCTGATGGTATGGGGTTGCATTAGTGCGTGTGGCATGGGCAGCTTACACATCTGGAAAGACACCATCAATGCTGAAAGGTATATCCAGGTTCTAGAGCAACATATGCTCCCATCCAGACGACGTCTCTTTCAGGGAAGACCTTGCATTTTCCAACATGACAATGCCAAACCACATACTGCATCAATTGCAGCATCATGGCTGCGTAGAAGAAGGGTCCGGGTACTGAACTGGCCAGCCTGCAGTCCAGATCTTTCACTCACAGAAAACATTTGGTGCATCATAAAACGGAAGATACGACAAAAAAGACCTAAGACAGTTGAGCAACTAGAATCCTACATTAGACAAGAATGGGTTAACATTCCTATCCCTAAACTTGAGCAACTTGTCTCCTCAGTCCCCAGACGTTTACAGACTGTTGTAAAGAGAAAAGGGGATGTCTCACAGTGGGAAACATGGCCTTGTCCCAACTTTTTTGAGATGTGTTGTTGTCATGAAATTTAAAATCACCAAATTTTTCTCTTTAAATGATACATTTTCTAAGTTTAAACATTTGATATGTCATCTATGCTCTATTCTGAATAAAATATGGAATTTTGAAACTTCCACATCATTGCATTCCGTTTTTATTTACAATTTGTACTTTGTCCCAACTTTTTTGGAATCAGGGTTGTAAGTGGTCGGGGCATACCATCTTTCCTCTGCCAATCAGAGCGACACTAGCCAATCATACTGCTCCTGTGAGGTCACGTATGCAGAAGATGGTAAATAGCGCTTGTCTTCAAATGTATTATTTTAGGAGAGAAAAAACAGTTTTGATGTGCTCTGTTACATAATATTTACTTGGACAGCGATTTTACATTTACTACTGTATTACAGTTTGAAGTTTACTCACAAGTGCAACATTTTCATCTTAAAAAAAAGCTAAATAAAGATAAAGAAAAGGATCGTGTACATATTTTCACTGAAGGGGAAAGGACACAGGATGCCAAAGACAGTTTCACATAATGGATAGTTTTACTTTACTTACCATCTAAAAAACAACTAAATCAACTGATTTTGTGGGAAAATTCACTTTTTGTTCAATTTTCTTGTTAGCAATGTTGCAAAAGCAACTCAGGTTTGGGGGTGGGGCTAATTTCTGGATTGGAAAAATGAAAAGTCTGAAATACAGAAACTAACAAGGCTCATTGTATGGAAACATGTTATATTTAAAGTTGTCGAAACACTCTTAAATATTATTATTATTATTATTATTATTATTATTATTATTATTATTATTATACACTCCCTGGCCACTTTATTAGGAACACCCCTACATCCACCTGCTGTTTTATTTTCTGCATTTCTCTAATCAGCCGATCCCTCGACAGCAGCACGATGCATCAAATCATGCAGATACAAATCAAGAGCTTCAGTTAATGTTCACAATGTTCAAACATCAGAACGGGAAAAATTGTGATCTCACACTGAAGTATGACTTTCTTTCTTTCACTGTGGTATGGGTGTTGGTTTGAGCCAGATGAGTATTTTTGGTTTGAGTATTTCAGAAACGGCTGATCTCCTGGGGTTTTCACACACAACAGTCTCTAGAGTTTACACAGAATGGTGCCAAAAACAAAAAACGTTGAGTTGAGTGAGTGACAGTTCTGTGGGTGGAAAGTAAACAAATGCCTTGTTGATAAGAGAGGGTCAGAGGAAAACGGACAGATTTGAGGTGGTTCGAGCTGCTTTTTTGCCAGGAAGGATATAGTAACTCGTATAATCACTCTTTACAACCGTGGTGAGCAGAAAAGCATCTCAGCATGCAAAAGAAAACAGAAGAACACACTGGGTTCCACTCCTGCAGCCAAGAACAGGGATCTTAGAATCAACAACAAGTTCCTATTCAAGTGTATATGGGCTTTAAAACAATATAGTGATGATGTCGCCCACGTTACCATGGAAATGGTAACAGATTTCCAGCATAATACTTGTCCTGTATTTCAAGGTGTTCTCTTTATTGGCAATATATATGTCAGGTCTGAACATATGCAATATTTGCCGCTGTATCAAAGAACAAGATGAAATTTATTTATAAGGGGTCTGTATTTATAGGCAGTGCTACAGTCATAGATACGGACTAAACCCAGACTCAGCACTATATCAGAAATCTCTCTCTCTCTCTCTCTGTAGGACGAGTGAGGAGGTGGCCATGGAGGGGAAACACCTGCGTATGGGATCTGCAACTATGTCAGAGCCACAGCAGTTTTCCGTTCGCTCTCAGTCCCTGAACTCTGTAGGCGGAGCCGAGGAGGAAGAGGGCAGCCCAAACTCCCGCAAACAGCCTCCACCCAAACCGCGCCGTGACCCCAACACCAAACTCAGCGCATCCTCTGAGGCCGTGGACCACAGCACCACCACCTGCAAAGGAGGACACGCCCACAAGTGGGACGGTAAGTTTACAGTCCACAGCAACAGACAAGAAAACTGGACAAATTACATCACTGAGTTCATTTCAGTTCCCTGAAGAGAAAAGTCTGCAGGTTAACTGATGATTAAAAAGTCTATTTTAATGCTTTTCATCAATGTTAAAACACTGTTTCTTTCTTTCTTGCATTTTTTTCATTTATTAGATAATTTATTTGCTCATAATTATTTATATTTATTTTATATTTATTCTTATTTCAGCTATTAATGAATGAATGAATTTGTTTGTTTATACTTAATGTTTTCATTGATTTATTAATTATACTTAATTTATATTTTTAAAAAATTCATGACAAATTACTTGGACATGAAAACATCCTTGCTTGCATTTTTATTTATTTATCAATTTATTTATTGGTTTGTTTGTTTTTACTTAACATATTTATTTGTATTTATTTTAACTTATTTTATATTTATCCTTATTTGAGCTATTAATTAATAAATTAACTTGTTAGTTTGTTTGTACTTCGTGTTTATTTATTTATTACTGATGTTATTTTCTTACTAACTTACTTATACTTAATTTATATATTTTTAAAGTTAATTTCTTAATTTATGCTTCATTTTATTCACTCCATGTATCTACTTTTTTTTTACACGTAATTTGTTATTAATTAATTAATGTAATTTTCTGACTTATAGAGTGTTTATAAATTTATATTTATATTCCTTTCTTTAAAGTTATTTATTTATTTATTTATGTCATTTAATTACATGTTTATTTATACATAATTTATGTTTTGAGCTCATTTTTGTATACTTCAGATTTATTTATATATTTACTCACTTACTTTTTTTACATATCTATTAATTTTTATTTCATTTTGTTTATACCCATGGGGAAGCCATGGCCAAATGGTGAGAGAAACAGTCTTGGGACCAAAATGTTGCTGGTTCAATTCCCTGAACCAGCTGGAGTGCCTCAAGAGCCCTTGAGCAAGGCACCTAACCCTCAACTGCTCTGGCAAGTCTGATTAGCCAAAGATAGATTGATGATGTGATTATGAGTTCGGGCAGGGAACCCAGCCAAAGCATGACAATTTATTTATACCATTTATTGATAAATAGCTATTTTGCGTTGAGTTCATTTATTCATTTTATTTTAATCAGAAGCTTCCAAATCAGTTGTCAGAAATGTTGGTTCTACACAAACTTTATGAGATTTTCCTCAAAGTTCTTTCTACCTACAAATAAAACTGAAGTGAACTGAACTGCAGTAGAATGCTCCACCTGCCCAACTTCCATCAAATGAACGCTCCTGTACACTGATAAAGGCTCGAATGCTTCTTCTTCTTCGTGTGCCATCAGTATTTGCAAATGAATGAAATCGTTGATTGCTCTCTTGTGGACCATGACCTCAACATTATGATATCCCTGAACCCCGTCACTGATCTCGTGCCAAACGTCAGAGCGATGAACGAAGACGTCGATGGCCTCAGGCGTGAGTTGTGCTCGGGTGCACGGTCTCGTGCTCCGGTGGTTCGAAACACAGCCTCAGCTATGAATAAAGGGATGTTCAAGTTGTTCACGTTCTCTTTGTCTTGTAATTACACACCCATTGTTCTGCATGGCTCCGTTTTTTTAATACTAGTGTGTTATTTTTACAGCAGACCTCCACTAATCAAGTTACAAGACTCCGCCGAGCGAGATATTGGATTTCTGAGCAAGTGATTGGGTTATGAATGTTATTTTTGGCGAGGAAAAACCAGAAACCGAGAAAGGAATTAATTTCTATGTGTAATATCGATGGTGTGCTGCTTTTTTAACGTGATTAAAGTAACATTAAAAGCGTTCATGTGAACAAAAAAGATGTTCATGCAAAGGTTTGGTAACAGGAATCAGATACGATTTAGGCAGAGATTTCTGATCTCAGTGCAAAGCCATTAAGTGTAGTGAAGAGTGTGTTACTGTAGGGATCACAGCATGCACGCAGATCTTCCTCAATGCCACGGCAACCGACCCACAGAAACAGAGAACCCCCCCTCTCGGGGCTCCACCAATCCCGACATCAGACATCAGTTTCAGCCAATCATCAGTGAGCTGACAGGACGTCAGGGCAAGACAGCAACCAATCCGGACCGACCTTGGTGTGGCCTCATCCAATAGGGACTTGACAGTGATGGGATGTGTGTTGTTGATACTTGTGTGTTGCGAGGAGGAGGAGGAGGAGGAGGAGGAGGAGGAAAAGAGGGCGGGACAAACGGAAAGGGGAGGAGTGACCAGATCAGGCGGAATTCATTCAGAATGAGAGATTGACCTAGATTTAGAGGAGATCTGGGATAGGGGCGGGGCTAAACAGAGACAGAGGAAGGGGTGGAGGAGGAGGAGGAGGAGAGGAGAGGAAAGATGAACGCATACCGAAACCCAGAAATACCCCCCATCCCCTCTTTACACATCATTAACACATCTATAGTGGTTTTATTAGCGCACAGGCGTGTGCAGGGACTTGAAAAATGACTTTAATCTGGCTGCAGCGCAGTTTCACCCCCTTCTCACTTTTATCTGCACAATCCACCATGCTAAGATATGAGAGCATAGTTTATCAACCTCGTAATCAATGCAGCAAAACAGGGATATCACTGCAAGTTTGCGGTTTTAACTTCAGAAGAGCTCGGGGGTAGAGAATGAGCGACATATCGCATCGTACACAGTATTCGAAATTAAAATACAACCTTATACCTTATGAACTAAATCAGGTATTATTTAAATAAATAAAAACAAACTTGTTCTGACACATAAATGACAGAATATAGACATGTCGAAAAAAATCAACCAATTTCATTTGGTAGGATATAACTACCTCCACCATTTTTGTTTTAGAAGGTTATGCTTTTGCCTGGGTGGCATGGTGGTGTAGTGGTTAGCGCTGTCGCCTCACAACAAGAAGGTCCGGGTTCAAGCCCTGTGGCCAGCGAGGGCCTTTCTGTGTGGAGTTTGCATGTTCTCCGTGTGGGTTTCCTCCGGGTGCTCCGGTTTCCCCCACAGTCCAAAGACATGCAGGTTAGGTTAACTGGTGACTCTAGATTGACCGTGAGTGTGAATGGTTGTCTATGTGTCAGCCCTGTGATGACCTGGCGACTTGTCCAGGGTGTACCCCGCCTTTCGCCCATAGTCAGCTGGGATAGGCTCCAGCTTGCCTGCGACCCTGTAGAACAGGATAAAGCGGCTAGAGAGAATGAGATGATATGAGATGATTTCGCCTCCATTTGTTTGTTTGTCTGTTCCTAAAGTAACTCAAAAAGTCGTGAACAGATTTTGATGAAATTTAGAGGAAATGTGATCCACTGGCTGAGGAACAACTGATTAGATTTTGATGCAAATCCAGATATCTATACCTGCCCACCTACCCACCTACCAACCTGTGAGTTCCTCGATTTACTTCATTGAAGTGGATGAGGCAAGCTTGTTTTATCATTAGCTTGGCAAACTCCAACTTAGATCGTGTTAACTTCTTTGCTTCATCAATAGTAAGGTTGAGAATTCTTGCATATTTTATCCATGGATCATGGTAGTATTTTCTAGTTGGTTTCGCAAATAACAACTTCTTCTTGTACTCTACGTGGTGTTTTCTGCTCTACATACAATACATGACCGATATATTTGAGATGTTGTGTATATATGAAGTTTTGTAAGGGGGTGGTTTTGACAGTACTTTCTAGGTCTAGATGGAAGATATAGAGATCAAACTGGTCAGAAATCATCTCCGTTGGATGGGGCATGTTTGCCGTATGGACGATGACAGACCAGCCAAGGCCTTACTATATGGTGAGTTGGCTGATGGAACAAGAAAAGTTGGTCGGCCACTACTTCGTTACAAGGACATTTGCAAAAGTGCTTTCAAGCGTGGCAAAGCTATGGCAGACTGGAGGTCTATGGTTAATGATTGTAGCAAGTGGAGAGCCTTTACCCTCAACATCTGTTGCAAGATTGACATCAAAAGAAAAGAAGTCCAAGAAAGACGATGTGCAAAGCACCATAAGAGATAGACATTTTTCCAACTTGAATGCTTTCCAAACTATGGACTCTTTGATTGTTTTACTGTGTTCATGTCCGTATCGGGCATAAAGGTGTGTATATTCTAGGTCTTTTTTAAATACTTAAACTTGTATTCACCTTCCTCTGAGTTGCATCTTCTCTCTTCTCCAACCCCTTTTAACCATACTTCTTAAGCACTGGAACCAGCACACTTCCATTTTATGTATTTCAATTTCTTTTGGGAGCCAAGATTGCACTCCATAGGTTAGTCAAGATCTCACACATGATTCCAACATTTTCCTTCTTGTAGCCATGTTGATACTGCTATCATTTAGCACAGAACACAACTCATTGAATTTAGCTGTTGCTTTTGCTATTTGTAGATCTACAGATAACGCTTTAGTGTCACTTGAGAGAAATTTGCCCAAGTAAATAAATTCAGTCACATTCTCAATTGTGTTTTCATCTACACTCAAGATTGTTCCTTTTTTTTTGCAAGTTCCTCATTGCCGAAGACTTGGGCCTTAGTCTTTTTGAATGATAGCGTCAACCCAAATCTTTTACACATACCATTAATGCTACTCAGTCGTCTCTCAGCCTCATCTATCTAAAGAACAGTAGTACATCATCAGCATCTAAAATCCATTGGATAATGCCAATCCCACGTAGTCCTCCATTGCTCCTTTGTTTTCTATTTGAACACAGATGAGGGATGTTGGACTCGAATTGGATTCCCCATCCTTCAGGGAAAACTTGATCAATAGCATGTATGACAACTTTTAGTACATAAAGTAGTAATTGAAAATACAGGGGATTCCTGCCCACCTTGTCTACATCCAACTAGGACATCAAATTTTGCTTTTGTGTCACTGATACAGTAGATGCAGTAGTACCTTCGTAAAGTTTTTGCAAGATTGCTATCAGATCTTTTGCTCCTGTTCGTATTGTAAGGATTGCGAAGAGAAAATTCCTTGGAAGATGGTCATATGCTGCAGTCAGGTCAATATATACTGCAATTAAGGTTCCACCATATTTTTCAATAACATTCACAATATGTGAATTGAGTTTTTTTTGTCTGTTCCCAACATAACTCAAAAAGTAGTGAATGAATTTGGATGAAATTTGGTGGACGGCTTTGGTATGATCCTAGGTTCAAGTGATTTGATTTTGATGTTGATACTATCTGACTTGGAGGTATGGACTCTACCGAATGCCCTCTAGTTCTTAAAGTATTCTTTATACATAAATCAGAATCTTATAAAGTACACCTTCATTTCTGTTAATCCCAATTAAGTAAGGAATAAAACACGTGGGGGGTATGACATTATAGGAAAATAATCAATGACAGATGGTGTGATGTTGCCTGATACCAAGTGGATTTTCCTATAATAGCACATCTTGAAGTGTTTTATTCTTCTTAACAGAAATTTCCCCAGCTTTTCCCTGGCAAACCTTTAATGGTACTACGTAAAATTCTGTAACAGAGATTTACTCTTTTTGAAAGTACTCCTATAATTGAAGAATGCTGAAGAACCATTTTTGTAAAGAGTGTACCCAGATAAAATCCTTAATCACGCTTTCTTAGTCTCACTTATTTTGAAATATCTTACTCAAAGTACTCAACTAATGTTTTATTGCAGTTCCATGCCAGGACTCTGTTTAGGACTTGAGTGAGAATGACTTAGACAAGTTGGACTTGAGATTGGACTCAGTTTTGAGGATATGCGATGTGGTAGCATGTCCTAAGAGTTTCTCACATTCTCATTCAGATCATATAACCAAACATTTTCTTGTTTTAGACGTACAAAATAGGTGCTGAAGGTGATTTTACCACTAATGCTACAATGCTTATGCTAATATCTCCCCCTCATTGTTTTCCCCCCTGTTCATCCAGTGACTCAGGGCTGCAGCGAGGAGTGTAGACGAGTTCCACCTCCGAAACCCAAGAGGAATCCCAACACACAGTTGAGCACTTCCTTTGATGAGTCCTACATCCTGAACTCAAAAGACTCACCCCCAATGGCTCCTTCTCCAATTTCTCCAGTTTCTCCTCCACAACCTCAGAGCCCACAGCAGGACTCAGAGTCAGAGGAACCTGTTTATATTGAGATGTCAGGGAATGCAGCGCGAGATCCGCCCTCTCGTCCCGAGCCTGAGGAGCCGGGCGAGGCCGTCTACGAGGAAATGAAGTATCCTGCTTTTGATGACTTTGATTCACGCTGGGATCTTTTAGGGTACCGCTCTCAGTGCATCACACCATGTCCATCTGATATGGATATCCATGCTGCCATGAACTACACCTCCACCCCTCGGAGCGCATCCCATTGCGACATCCCTGCCCCATTCCCCAACCTGCTAACACACCGTCCACCTTTGCTGGTCTTCCCACCAGTGCCTGCACAGTGTTCGCCCAATTCTGATGAATCTCCACTCACGCCGGTGGATGTCACCAAGCTGGCCATGTTAGAGAATGCCGCCTACTCAAAGTCTCCGTCGTCCTCCTCCTCCTCAATGGAGCCCCTTAGTTCTGCCTCTTCTTCTCACCTCAGACGGGCTGAGAGGGAACTTATGGCGACGCCCACTATCACAGTCTCAGGTCGCTCTTCGGCGCCGCCTTTGCCATGCGCTCTCTACAGGGGCTCAACAAGCTCTGCAGGGGCCCAGCGGAGCCACTCAGCATGCCCGTCTCCCGTCAGCATGGGCCGCTGCCTCACACCGCTCAGCCTCATGAGGGCGCCACCTTTAGAAGGTGGCACTGCCCTGCCACGACACCACAGCTCAACACAGAACGTTGCAGCAGGACGCTCACGGACACCCACAAGCCCTCTGGATGAGCTCACCAACTTGTTCACCAGTGGCAGGAACATGCTGAAGAAGAACTCCAGCGGCCGTAAGAGCAAAGATCCCACTGAGAGTGAGTTTTACTAATGCCTGACAATTGATGGGTTAATCAATAGGGACTAAATAGAGCAGTCAATGAGATAAATGATTCATTAGGACTCAAAGCTGTTTACAGTCAGAATGAATGCAATGATTTTGTGTTAAACAATTACGGCAGTTGTAGGGAGGATATAGAGTTAGCAAGATGAATAAAATATCTTATGGCTTAACCATAGCCACAGCCAAAGGGTAATAACAAGCTTGAAAACTTGCCTACTGCATTTACTCGGATTTATCTCTCATCTCATTCTCTCTAGCCGCTTTATCCTGTTCTACAGGGTCGCAGGCAAGCTGGAGCCTATCCCAGCTGACTACGGGCGAAAGGCGGGGTACACCCTGGACAAGTCGCCAGGTCATCACAGGGCTGACACATAGACACAGACAACCATTCACACTCACATTCACACCTACGGTCAATTTAGAGTCACCAGTTAACCTAACCTGCATGTCTTTGGACTGTGGGGGAAACCGGAGCACCCGGAGGAAACCCATGCGGACACGGGGAGAACATGCAAACTCCACACAGAAAGACCCTCGCTGGCCACGGGGCTCGAACCCAGACCTTCTTGCTGTGAGGCGACAGCGCTAACCACTACACCACCGTGCCGCCTACTCGGATTTATATTATGAAATATAAAGTGTTCTTTAAAATGTAAATAGTAACAATTTACAAAAGGTATCAAGCACTAGGACAGGTATGTTAGCTAACTCTCTAGGATAGTGTCACATTATAAACTGTCAAAAGTCCTTCCCACACCATACCCTGGTTTTCCCAGGCAGTCTCCCACCCAGTACTAACCAGGCCCTTAAGGTGCCTTGGGTGGCGTCGTTCTCCATTTCTGTAGCCCTCAGCCTCTCTCCTATACAGCTAGGGTCAGTCCTCTGGTAACTGCAAGAGTTTGACCCCCCACTTGCATCTGTATTGCAGCATGCTTTGCCAGACAGCAGTAGGTACTATTTTTATGATGGTCTTTGGTATGACCCGACCACCAGTAGAACTTGCAATCTCCTGATCGAGAGGCAGACACACTAACCACTAGACCAGCTCGTGGTAGCATTATAAACTGTAGCTAACATTAAAGTGCAAAAAATGATTTCTAATCGACCTTAGTAACATTACCAAACTTGCTAATAAAAGTCCACGATTGGTGTCTTTTACGCATTTCAATTTCAGGTTGTAAAAAAATATGGAAAGGTTCAAAGGGGTTGTGTGTAAATACTTATGCAAGGCACTGAATCATGTAAAAACAGTGGAGTACCATCATCCTGAGCTTTCTGTTGTTTTCCCTTCTCCCAATTTGCCTCATTCAACTCATTATCTAATTTGCAAACCTGAACCGGGTTAAACTGGATGAGCTAGAGGTAGGGCGGCACGGTGGTGTAGTGGTTAGCACTGTCGCCTCACAGCAAGAAGGTCCTGGTTCGAGCCCCGTGGCCGGCGAGGGCCTTTCTGTGTGGAGTTTGCATGTTCTCCCCGTGTCCATGTGGGTTTCCTCCGGGTGCTCCGGTTTCCCCCACAGTCCAAAGACATGCAGGTTAGGTTAACTGGTGACTCTAAATTGACCGTGAATGTGAGTGTGAATGGTTGTCTGTGTCTATGTGTCAGCCCTGTGATGACCTGGCGACTTGTCCAGGGTGTACCCTGCCTTTCGCCCGTAGTCAGCTGGGATAGGCTCCAGCTTGCCTGCGACCCTGTAGAACAGGATAAAGCGGCTAGAGATAATGAGATGAGTTAGAGGTAATATTGCAGTTCTTGAGATCGGTTTTGATCTCAAGACCACTTTTTGAAGGTCTTGGTCTCGTCTCGGAATCGACCGCATTTTTACTTGGTCTTGTCTCGGTCTTGGACAATCAAGACTCAGGATTTTATTTCAAGATGGGTCAAGACCACAACTATGGTGATTTCACTAAAATGCTTGTGCATTGTCTGATTTATTTGTTAACGTCATTACAGTGATTGGATATAATCACTGCACTTCCTGCTTTAGATGCAACCAATAACGTGACTTGATTAAAACAACTTTTGTTATACAGTCAATAATAAAAGCTAGCGATATTATAAACTGATGTTTTGACGTCACTGACATCATCATCAGAGTAAATAAACAGTGTTTGAATAAGTAATTAAAAGTCAGTTCAAATTTTCATAAGGTCCCAAGGGAGTGCATTAAGTAAAAACCTTGGCACGTACAGAAGCAGATTGGATGTTTAGTTTTGGCTTTTTTGCTTGGATGAGCAACATCTTGTAAATCAGACAGTCTAATTGGCTCCCTGTGCATTTTCGTAGAATAGTAAATTGCTCAAATCAGGGGCGTCTAGGAGGCCATGCTCAATCTTAAAGGATATGGGACATGGATTTTTACCTGGGCATAATTATGTATAAAGGACATAAGAAATGCCATCTAAATCACTGCAGGGCGTCAAAAATGTGAAAATCATCACATTATTCAAGTTTTTTTATACATCAGCGTAAAACAAGGATTCGTTAATGAGCTAGGTGGTCACGTGACCCGTGACGTCACAAAAACTTTCCAAGGAGCCAGCACTTGGGAATCTAATGTAAACAGGTTACCGAAATGGACACCATCGACAGTGACATTCCCGATGTTTCACAGAGATGTGCAGTTAGACCCTATCAATTCGAACCGATAGCTGGAAATTCACATGAACATAGATCTTGTCTTTACTCTGACGGGTCAGATGATTCTGAGAGTGAGAGTTCATTCAATCCCCATGAAACTGAAAGCGGTCGGCTCGATAACACTTCCTGGTAAGTTAAAAACAATTCTGCTCAAAGGCTAATGATCTGTTGAAAGAAGTATTATTTTTGTATCATACATTGAAAGTTCATCATAGATCTAGCTAAAGTCCGTTGCAAGCTAGTTTTTTTTTTGCTGATATTTTTCGAGATTGATTGAGATACAATGCTTCCAGAGTCCGAGATGAAAACATTCAAAATGGCAAAACGAGTCAGAATTATGATAATCAATAATTGATACACCCAAAATTATAATACTAATCCTTACCTCGGCTTTCAGACGCTTAGCGCAGAGGTCTTCAACAGGGGGGTCGCGAAATCGCACTGATATCAACAAAAATATTCCTGCCCTGTCCCCTGGCCTCCGTGCAGGGATGCAAACAGCGCGCCTTTTGACAGATGCCGCCTTTTTCACGGCTGAATCGCGCAGATCCGATTTTTTAAAAAAAAATAGCGATATTAATTCATGAAACATGAAACAGGAAGTATAAGGATGAGAAAAAAACAGTTTAAATTGGGAAGCTGCGCACATTTGTGCAGCCTGGCGCAAATGTGCGCAGCTTCCTGATTTAAACTGTTTTTTTCTCATCCTTATACTTCCTGTTTCATGTTTCATGAATTAATATCGCTCAGTACCTGAGTATTAATGTTGAAAGAATCCTTAGTGAAATGGTCCGAACACAGTTTGTGGGAAACAGTAGGTGCAAAGTTTTTTCAACAGGTGTTCTGTAAAGTTATCCTACCAAGCCTACTGCGCATGCGCGAAGCCTACTGCGCATGCGCAGGTGAGCCCACACTTTCCTCAGCTTCGGGTCCTTGGGGAATGCAAAAAAACTTACTCCAGGGCATTTCCCATTGGAATTATTGCAACCATAAGCAGCACAATACACCATGATGTCCAATGTACTTTAAAGACTATAAAAACAATTTTCTTGTCATTCACTTCTCCATTCATCTACCCGCTTGTGCTGTGCCCGAAAGTTTTTGTGACGTATGATCACGTGACAGCGGCTCTTCCGGTTGCAAAAAATGCATATCGGAAGTCGAGCAGAAATGCCATATAATCACGAATATAACGATTTTGCTGAATTTAATAGATGGTTTTGTATTTGTTGATGCAATTAATTCATATTTTTAATGGAAAGAAACTGATATAGCGTGCTTTTATGTTTCATGTCCCATATCCTTTAAGGTGTTTACCAATGTTTGAGTGGTGTTGTTCTTCAGTTCACTGGTACAGATGCCTGCAGGTGTAGCCAACATAGTCTGCATCACACAGACCACACTTAGATAAATAAACAACATTCTGTTGGCCAACCAGCGGCGGTTTGGCTTTGTGCAACTTGACTTCCTCCTGAATTTTATGGCTCATGTAAACAGGAAGTAAAGCAATGTTAAGTCTAGCACTCAAAGATCCAAGCTGTCTTATCACCATGTCAGACAACTTCTGCTCTTTAAAAGGCAAGGAAAAATGAATGGTCTTCATATCATCAGAAGCTTGATTGGTGGCAGCTGATAACCCAAACTCCTGCACCATCCTGGAGCAGAACTGACCAATGGTTGAATTAATGAGCATTTCTGGGTATTTTAGGGCTTGAAAAATTTCTCTCAGATGATCACGTTCTTCGTCTAAGTTTTCCTTTGTTGACGATAGACAATAGGCGTGATGAAGGCGTGGAATCTGATTCTGTACGCGCTAAGGATTTTACTTGATGCACTGCCTTGGGACCTTATAAAAACATCAACTGACTCTTAATTACTTATTCAAACCATTTATTTATGATGATGATGTCAGCGAGGTCGAAATGTCAGTTTATAATATCGCTAGTTTTTATTATTAAATGAATAACATGACTCATCGCTAATTAAAATTTTCTTCCTGTTAATGGCTGTCACCAATCTCCCACCCCCTTCACACGCACTGGTCTGGTCCTGGTCTTGACTTGATCTCAAGTCCTCAAAGTCTTGGTACACTCTGGTCTCGGTTTAGGTGGTCTTCACTGCAACACCAGTTAGAGGACAGAAAACAGCAAATCATAGAGTCGGATGACGGCATCCATTTTTCCATCAGTGCTCGAGGGATTTTTGGCCTGCTTTAATCCAAGTGCTGCAAATAGGCTAGTGCAGATCATATAAGTTAATCTGTGGAGATTAAGAGCCGGAGCAGTAGGTATAACTCCATGGTCTACTCTGGAAGCATTAAGCTACAGCAGCATATTACTGTCCTGCTACATATGTGAACAGCGTTTAAACCTTAAGCACCATGGTGCTGCAGAAAGCACTGTTCTACAGAGAGGCAGATGGAGGATCAGGTGTATTTGCATTGGGCTTGATGGAGTGCGTCATGGTGTTTTACATGGCCGTTTGTGTTCAGCCACAGTAAAATATCGGCACCTACATGTACACTTTACTTTAGTTGTAGCATTTAGGATTTTTTGACTCCTTGGTACACTGTAAAAAAAGAATAGTTGAGAATACTTGAAATTTCAAGGCAACCGTCTGCATTAAGAATTTTATGTTTTGCCAACGATGTGCCCATGATAATCCAAACTATGATAAAACTGTTATCTTTATTAAGAATTCTTAATTAAGTCAATTTTCAATTCCTCATTCTGCCAACATAGATTTCTCTTTTTGCTGAACAGTGGCATTCACAGTAGTACAAAAAGGCAATCAGACTTTTTGGGGGGGCTTTTTTCACCTTTATTTGGATAGGACAGTGTAGAGACAGGAAATGACCTCGGGTCGGAATCGAACCTGGGTCCCCGGATTTATGGCATGGCACCTGAGCCACGACGCCATACCCACAACATGGGTTTTAAAAACTTTATTTCAATATTGAAGTTTTGTAATTGTGTAGAACAATGAAAAAAGGCATGTATAGTTTAATGATAAATTGTGATAACCTCAGGGGCATCGTGGCTCAGGTGGATAAGGTGCCATACCATAAATCCAGGGACCTGGGTCATTTCCCAATCCCTCCCCGTGTCTCTCTCCCGCTCATTTCCTGTCTCTATGCTGTCCTATCCAAATAGAGGTGAAAAAAGCCCCAAAAAAAATCTAAAAAAAAAAATTGTGATAACCTCAATTGCCTTTTTGTACTACTGTGAATGCCACTGTTCAGCAAAAAGAGAAATCTATGTTGGCAGAATGAGGAATTGAAAATTGACTTAATTAAGAATTCTTAATAAAGATAACAGTTTTATCATAGTTTGGATTATCATGGGCACATCGTTGGCAAAACATTAAATTCTTAATGCAGACGGTTGCCTTGAAATTTCAAGTATTCTCAACTATTTTTTTTACAGTGTACAGTGTTACTGCTTTTCTGCAGTGACCAAAAATTAATGAAAAAGGAAAAGACATGGTGGGCGGCACGGTGGTGTAGTGGTTAGCGCTGTCGCCTCACAGCAAGAAGGTCGGGGTTCGAGCCCCGTGGCTGGCGAGGGCCTTTCTATGCGGAGTTTGCATGTTCTCCCCGTGTCCGCGTGGGTTTCCTCCGGGTGCTCCGGTTTCCCCCACAGTCCAAAGACATGCAGGTTAGGTTAACTGGTGACTCTAAATTGAGCGTAGGTGTGAATGTGAGTGTGAATGGTTGTCTGTGTCTATGTGTCAGCCCTGTGATGACCTGGCGACTTGTCCAGGGTGAACCCCGCCTTTCGCCCGTAGTCAGCTGGGATAGGCTCCAGCTTGCCTGTGACCCTGTAGAACAGGATAAAACGGCTAGAGATAATGAGATGAGAAAAGACATGGCAAGTGAAAGACGCATATTAGCGGTTGTTTTCCTGTCATACAAATGTACAGTATTTAGATTTGTGAATTTACAAAGGCGTGGGACTGCAGGCTCTTTGTTTGTAGGATGACATTGAAATCTTGTTTTGCTGTTTTTTAAATTTGCACTAGCAGCGCTGACGCAAATTGTTACTCTCACTCTGGCTCTTTCTACTTTCTTTTTCTTCTTCCTTTTCTTCCTTTTGTTCTTCTTCTTCTAACATTTTTAAGATGCTATCTCTCCCTCAGTTTCCAACCAATTGTCACCAAATTTCACATGAAGAATACCTCTGGGCTGAATTAAGTTGCTATGACTTTTGGTACTGATCAGGATCACTGAACTGGAATGATCCATGAAAACGGGATTTTTTTTCAATCACTTACGGTATAACTGTCAATTTTCATGATTTTTTTCAATCAAATTTTTTTTTTATTTTGTTCAAGGCGGCAGGATGCAACTTTTCCTCACTAAGCATCCTTCTCTATCTCTTACCGTTCTGGATCTATAGGGTACGGTGACCAGACGTCCCGATTTGTAACAGCTAGCGCAAATTACTGTGACTTTATTCACAATCTCTATCTAAATTTTTTTTATTATTATTTATTTATTTATTCATTTATTTAACTGTTTCTTGGTGCACATCTAAACAAGTTAAAAAAGATATCTTGTTCACCATCTGTCAACACTGTCTCAGATATTTGTCATCAAATTAATTTTTTTTTTCCTGTTTGCTGAGATTTTCAGCTCTGTTGATGGGAGAAACATTTATATTTTTAAAACAAGAGAAAATAAATCCACATCTCTGAAAGGTTCTTTACGTTGTAAAAATTTAAATGGTTAAAAAATGGTGAGGTCAAAGCTGAGACATGAGGACTTCTTACTTTTTACATTTTATATATTAATGCACTGGTGAAGGTATTTGCATAGAACTGGAAATTAATTCAGTGCACGAATGGAATTGTGACAAGCCTCAAGCTGTCACTTCTGCTGGACTTCACCTCTCGAGCACTGACCTCACCGAACGCTTTCCTGAAACAAAAAAAATCCTTTTAAATCACCCCGTTCATGAGCATTCTTCATGAGCATTAGTCAATTTGTGAAGACTGTGTCGTTCAGTGCGTGTGTGGATAAAGCCACGTGCACGCGGAGAAGCTCTTGTTGGCAAGTTTTTGCTCCTCATGGTAACAGAGGAAGGAAGCTCCCTACTGAGTCACTCTCTGAGGAACAGCAGACCAATCATGATGCAGGTCACAGCCACTACGTTTCAGCAAACACATGAAGTTCTCAGAGGAGAAAACAAGCTCTGACTGAGATGGTGCTGCACTACCTGTACAGACATGCACTCTGCTAAAAAAAAAAAAAAATACTGGCTTTTCTTTTCTACAACGAGTGCTTTCAACTTATGCAATTAGTCCAGTGTTAATTAGGGCCATGGCCTGATTTTTTTTTCCCTGTCTGTTCATCATCATGTAAGCTTAATTTCCTACAGCATTACGTTATTACATTTATTCTGGTGCTGCCATGTGACATGTGGCTGGTCATCTGATCTGACATTTGACTGTTGTCATTTTCATACGGATTAATGTCAATTTGCATTTGCTTTCATGCAGTATTTTGACTCAGTGTTTGATCGAACCATCATCTGTCTTGGTTGTAGGTGGAAAACATCATCAGTGACTCATTTATCAGGCTACCGATCAATGATGTGCAAATTAAACTGTATTGGCCATGGGCTAAGAAGCCCTTAGAGAGTGGAGAGAATAATGACAGACATTTATCAGTAATTATTAGAAGCTCATTTGAAGAACATTACAAAGTGAGACACACTTTGTTTCATATTACAGGGTGAAAGTGATAACGATGGTTTAATACACTTTTAGCAGTTTGCTGCAATAGAGTATGATCGTAAAATGACTATAACATGAACTACCTACACTGAAAGTGTCACTGATCTGAACGGCAAAGCAAACCTACATGGAAAAACAAGCTCGGATCATTTTTGGGAGCGAAGTGACACCAAGTGGCCACAAACAATGCAGTGTAAATGGATACAGTAAAAACAAGAAAACAACAACAAAATAAAATAGCTGAACATTCTGATCTAGAGTTGTGCACCAACTCTTATTTAAAAAAAAAAATCCCACTTCCATATGGCTTCTGCAGGAGTTCTGCCCCTTCATGCAGTTATTAGTTTTGTTAGTTCCTGCCCACGATATTTTCTAGCCTATGCTCAATTCCCTAATCAAACCTGCGAGCCTCAATCAAATCAGTCACACGTACTTGTCGTTATGTTCACCTCTGCTGCTTTATTTTCCAAAAACTTCCCGTTTATCAATCGCTGACTCCCATCCTACATCCTGCTTAGGTAATGTATTTCAATACATGACAGATCTATTTCTCAATTTATAAATAAATTTGTAATTTAAACCCTCCCAAGCATTCCTAACCAACCTACAGTATTTTTTAAATAACCCCACCACCACCTCTCCTATTCATAGCACCATGAATCTTTGTCAAGCAAACACCTCGTTTCAACACAGTTCTGTTTGGCGTCCGTAATTTGGTATAATATACGCAATATTCCTTCCATTGTTCGATGCAAGGAAATGCATTTCTTTACTTTATAGATGGATCGAAACTAATTTTGTCCATTTTTAGCTCATCCAGCTGTAGGCCAGCCCGGATGAGTTTATGCGATCACACGTCATCTGTTGTCGTCCGTAAACAGTTTACAAAGATCGCTACGACTCCTACAGGATTGATTGGATTTCGATCAAACTCACATACAATGTTCCCCAGGTGGGTGTACATAAAAGTTGTCAAGATGGTAGCACCACCTGTCATATTTATGATTTTATGGGCGTCTGAAATTTTTGGGTGACTCGTCACATTAAATGCTACTCTTCGTAAACTGCTGGGATGTTTTCACTGAAACTTAAGATCAATTCAAGTCAGGTTTGTTTGTATAGCGCTTTTAACAATAGACATTGTCCCAAAGCAACTTTACAGAATCTGAATGACCCAAGACATGAGCCAATTTTATCCTCGAGAGGAACCAGACCCAAAAGGGAACCCATCTTTCCCTGGACAACAACAGACAGCATGATTATAACATTAACAGTTTTAACATGAAGTCAGTTTCATTGATGTTATAAACTCTTCATTAATGGAAACTTGAGTGCAAAACTGTTCATGACAACTGCAGTCCTAAAGTTAGCAAGTCAACTGTGGTCCTCAGCCATAAAAGCATTACTGTAAGCGTCCAGAGCATCCTCCAGGTGCGACCCCCAACTGTCCACATGGGGCCGTCCTCCACAGGAGCGATGCGATGAGACTCCAACCAGACACAGGGCACCAAGATGGATCAGGCAGGTCCGAGGAGCAGAAGAGGTTCAGCATCTCGATCCCAGGATTGACATGTAACTCAGAGGGACAGATTGGGAGGGGGGGGACACACAGGTTGTTAGGTATGCCCAATGCCACCTGAATAAGTAGGTACAGTATACATTTTGCGCTGAGTGCAAGCAGGGACTCCGGCAAAACTAGCTATGACAGCATAACTAAAAGGGGAGAGCCAGAAGGTAACACAGGCATGAGGGAGCCCCGGGACATAAAGCAGCAGCCACAACAACATCAACAAACTCGAGTGAGCAAGCGAGTGGGGACTGACAGCATCCATACATCCCAGTTTACCAAAACACTCTGTCTGAGGATCCTCCAGATCTACACCTTTACCTCATAAACACCATTAACACAAGGCTTGACTAAACAGATGTGTTTTCAGCCGAGACTTAAACACTGAGACTGTGTCTGATTCCTGAACACTACTTGGAAGGCTGTTCCATAACTGTGGGGCTTTGTAAGAAAAGGCTCCGCCCCCTGATGTAGCCTTCACTATACGATGTACCAGCAGATAGCCTGCACCTTTTGATCTAAGTAGGCGTGGCGGGTCATAGAGGAGCAGAAGTTCACTCAGGTACTGTGGTGCGAGATCATTCAGTGCTTTAAAGGTCAATAGTAGTATTTTATAATCAGTACGAAATTTGATTGGGAGCCAGTACAGTGTGGTGATGGGGTCATATTTTCTAGTTCTAGTAAGGACTCTTGCTGCTGCATTTTGAACTAACTGGAGCTTGTTTATGCACTTATTGGAACATCCAGAAAGTAAGGCATTACAATAATCCAACCTGGAGGTAACGAAAGCATGAACTAGTTTTTCTGCATCGTGTAGTGACATTAAATTTCTCATCTTAGCAATATTTCTGAGATGAAAGAAAGCTATCCAGGTGATGTTATCAATGTGAGTTGATAAGAGTTAAGATAAGATTGACATGTAGTAAAATATTCCATACTTATAATAAAGTTCACATCTTTTTGTAAGTTGAAAGGGTTCTTTCTCAGCCACTTCTGAGCAGGGATAGACAAACAGAATCACGAAACAAAAAACTTGGCTGGTTGTAATGCAAGCATCGTATCTGACCTCCTGCATGAAAGTAAAAACCACCTACACTACCGTTCAAAAGTTTGGGGTCGGTCACTTTGAAATGTCCTTATTTTTGAAAGAAAAGCACTGTTCTTTTCAATGAAGATCACTTTAAACTAATCAGAAATCCACTCTATACATTGCTAATGTGGTCAATGACTATTCTAGCTGCAAATGTGTGGTTTTTGGTGCAATATCTCCATAGGTGTATAGAGGCCCATTTCCAGCAACTATCACTCCAGTGTTCTAATGGTACAATGTGTTTGCTCATTGCCTCAGAAGGCTAATGGATGATTAGAAAACCCTTGTACTGTACAATCATGTTAGCACAGCTGAAAACAGTTGAGCTCTTTAGAGAAGCTATAAAACTGACCTTCCTTTGAGCAGATTGAGTTTCTGGAGCATCACATTTGTGGGGTCGATTAAATGCTCAAAATGGCCAGAAAAATGTCTTGACTATATTTTCTATTCATTTTACAACGTATGGTGGTAAATAAAAGTGTGACTTTTCATGGAAAACACAAAATTGTCTGGGTGACCCCAAACTTTTGAACGGTAGTGTACACTTTTTTGTTGGATCCAGTGGGATCCTAATCCTGTTGCACATCTCTATGTCGATCACACCAATTTTAGAACTGTGCGGTGGGCATGGCCTTATATTCAATATGTATGTTTCTTGACATCACCCTGTTCAATACTCCCAGCCTACTACACTACTCATGTAGGACTATACACAATAGAGTAAACAATGACAATCTGAATTATTCAATGCTCCATGTACAAACGATCAAATCAAAGTAGGTTATATGCACTAGCTTGGCTTTTGCTTGCTAGGTTCCTCACACTGAACTGTGAATGCTTTAATTTTGATAAAAATGTGTGGGTGGGACAAGTAACCTTTTCACTGTTACTGATTAAGGGAAAGACCACCCACCTTATATCTAAAGGGGAGAATCTGTCAAAGTCTTTGTAACACACAAGACCAACATTAACCCAGTTAGAAAACAGACAAACACATTTTTAGGTTCTCTCTGCTAAGGAATAATCTATTTTTAAATGCTACAACACGAATGAAGGTCTGTAAGCTGATGTGTTTATTCTTCAAAAGGTGAAGCCAAAGGGAAAGGCCATGGTTCTGAATCCAAACGGGAGCACAAGGAGAGGAGCCATCACAACAAGGAGTCCAAAAGGGACAAGGAGCGCAGCGGGAAATCTTCACATCGACGTGAGAGCAAAGACCGAGAGCCTATTGGCATTGAGGCCTTACAGAGACGTGACAGTAAAGATAGAACTGGCAGCAATTCTGAGCCAATAGTGAGACATGATAGCAAAGATAAGGGCAGCAATGTGGAACCAGGACAGAGGCGCAACAGTAAGGACAAGGGCAGCAATGTAGAGCCAGTAGCAAGACGAAACAGCAAGGACAAGGGCTGCAATGTGGAGCCAGTAGTGAGGCGAAACAGCAAAGACAAGGGCTGTAGTGGTCCAGAGCTACTTCCCAAACAGGTCAGCAAAGACCGAGGGTGCAGCACCAGTGAACCCATAGTGAGGCATGACAGCAAAGACTGGATCAGTAACAATATTGAACCTTTACCTAGACGTGACAGCAGGGACAGGATCTGCAATGGCTCAGAGCTCATGCTCCGACAAGATAGCAGAGACATTTTGAGGAATGGTCTGGAACGACATGATAGCAGAGACCGAAGTGGTTATGGGCCAGACTTGTTAACCAGGCACAGTAGTAAGGATCAGGGAAGAACTGGCCTGGAGGGCCGGCACAATAGCAAAGAAGGAAGAAAGAACAGTTTGGATTTTCTTCAGGGTAACAGCAACATGGCAGATTCTGGATGGGACTGTAAGGAACGGATGAGTAATGGGACAGATGTTGTAAATAGGAGAGATTACAAAGATAAAGGAATTCCCTTGACAGAACCCCATCACAAGAGTAAGGACAAGAGCAGCTACAGTACGGAGTCACCCAAAGCACATGACTGGGATACAAGGTCTGGACTTCCATCCAGTATTTCCAGCCGGAGTAGACGTTCACCTGTTAGTCCTACCACAATGATGGGGAATTCTGGTGAGTAGTGGACTACGATTGATGGTTCCAATAACCTACATGTACCTTACTGTTTATGAAGCTTTTTAGTCATCCGGATAATCTGGGTAAAATAAATTATATTGGTAATAAATCGTGCTACTAGACTTCTGGTTACTTTCACAAATCACATGTAAGGCATCATCAATTATACTGAGGAAGAACTAAGGAAACCCCTTGACAGGGGTTCTGATCTTCTTTGCAAACGGTTGGTGTGACTGTGGGGTAGCATGACAGTACAGCAGGTAGTCTTGCTACATTACAGCTCACTGATTTGATCCTTAGCACATGTTATTGTCTTTGCAGAGCTTTGCATTTTCTTCCCCTGCCCATGTCAGTTTTCTACAACCTCCCAAAAGCATGCCAGTAGGTTAATTGGTGACTGTAAATTACCCCTCGGTGTGAAAAAGTGTGCGAATGAGTATGTGCATGGTGCTTTGCAGTGGTCTTGTATCCCATCCTTGTGTGGTCCTGTCTCGTACCCAGGGTTCCTGGGATAGGATCAACCACAAATCAAGGACACCATTATCTGAGGAATATGAATTCTTCTGAGGAAGAACTAAGGAAGCTCCTTGATGGGGGTCTCAGCTTAGGAAGGGATTTTCATTCCACCCAAATAGAAGCCACACCCAAGAATTAATTGAGAACCAAGTAGCCAATTTATGATGTTGATCATCAGTTTTTGTTGCAATAGTGTTAGCTAGTACAAAACCAGAACTGAGATGAAATAAACATGTACTTTACAGTGTGGCTCTGGCTTGATTGAAATAAAAAAAAACAACAACATGCAGCAGCACTCGCTCTTGATGGATAAGATGAACAACCCTTGATCTATGATGAATTTACCATTGAGTCAACTTAACAAAAATTTTCTGGGGCACTTTTACTTGATCAAACTTGTGTTTTTAACAAACCAATTTAGATGGTTATAATGGATTTCCATCTCCTCTTGCAGAATTGAAGATGGTCCCCAAGGTAGCCCAATTCCTGTCCACATCACTTGCACCATCTCCATTAGGCACACCTCAGAGACGACCTTCCGAGGCCCAAGAGGTACCAGTAAAGTGTCTGTGTAGTTACAAATTGCTTGGACCTTTGCAGCATGAAAGACGAAGATCTTATTTCTTTTTCTCAAAACTTCCAGATGCCACCCTTCCCCTGGCTATGTGGCGACAGCACCATGATGGAGACAATTGAAAGGAAACAGCGATTATGCCGTGAGATCCGGTCCCGTCAACGCCCCCCTGAACGGAGCCAGATGGAAAGCATACCTAGCTGCAAAAAAGCCAATGGGCAAAAGAAATACGGCCCACCCCCATATCCCACTCAGACTACCGTCTTTTGGGACACTGCAATCTGATTGGTCGCTTAGCACTTCAGGATTTAGCTTTGCTCCTCCCACTGGCACCAGGACAATGGGAGCACCCAATTATGCCCATCACTGTCTCTACTAAAAGACAGGCAGTGGGATTAACCTAGCAATATTTCTGAGCGTGCCGATCGTCAGGTTTTTGTATTAACCTTTATCTAATATTTTTGTATTGTGATTCCTTGTAAATGGAACCTAGCATTAACAGATATTTTCTAAACAAAATGGAATATCTTTGCAAAGAATATGTAGAGTTAGCACAATACAGTTTGTTCTTTTGTACTTTTCCGCTTTTTTTACACTGCAATGCAAATTATGAACTAGAACCATTACCTTTCACAGGCCTTTATCTATCAGACCTCTCAAAATTTCTGTGGTGCATTGCCATGTTAAAAAAAATGACGTCTATTTTCACATTGGATGTGAAATTGGACTAGGGCTAGCTTTCTTTTCGCTGCCTTGCCACACTATGGATTTGACAAAAATGTGCAATTAATGGGTATTGGTTTTATTTAAGAGTTGATCAGATTTTTTTACTACTACTACTATTATTATTATTATTATTATTTATGTTTTTATGTGAGCTTTGGCTTTAGTATGCAAGTCAAAATTGAAGGTTTTGTATGCTATGTAAGCATGAATGAATTCAATGTACAAACATGGCACAGCAGAAGGGTAACCAGTACAAGTTTATGAAAGGGTAATGGAAGGTAAGACTAGGATGTAGAATAGGATCCCTTTTATCCTAGGGAACCTATTTTTATTGGGCGATTTTTCTGTTTGGAAATCCCAGAAGGTGTTGTAACTGTTAGTTTGGGCCTGTGGTTGCCCAGAGATGAATGACAATCGGTAATCTTGAAGTATTCTTTAAATCTTTAAACACTATTTAAAATATTTTGTGCTTGTTTAAGAAGGTTTTTAGAATGAGGTAATTTATTGGCATGGTCATGCTTACTGTATTAATAAGTGTGATTTGATGGAATTGTGATGGACACAATCAGCCCTGTTAGGGCATTTTAAACCAATGACCAATGGCTCTGAGCTGGAGCCTTAAAGGACGTAGCAACTGTCGCTACATCACTCAGTAATTGGGTATAATAGAGGGAAAAAATGCACTCCCACAGTCTTCTGTATCAGATGGTTGGATACTTGTCACCCTCCCTCTACCTCAACCATTCAGATTAGTTCAAGTGGTTATTCATCTCCAAAGTATTTTTGAATCTGGGATTCTGGAGTCAGGGGTGGACAAATGATAAGTTCATTAGCTAGCCCATTGGGAAAGTGAAAGCTCCTATGTACTGACCAATCTTGTGTTTTGGTTGCCTGGGAACCTAACTGACAAGGCTAAAAAGTAGCAGATACCATAATGTAATGTGTCGTAAGGGAGTTTGCATGTTCTCCCGAGTCTACATGGGTTTCCGCTGGGTGCTCCGGTTTCCTCCCACAGTTCAAAGACATGCAGATTAGGTAAAAATACCCAGCCACTGGAGATGCACAAGCCAGTGCATACTTAGGCCCTGTCCACACGGCAACAGATTCAGGTGAATCTGATAAAATTGTTTATCGTTTCGGCCTGGCGTCCACACGGCACTGGCGTTTTGGGTGCCCCAAAACGAAATCTTTTGAGAACGGGTTCCAGAGTGGAAAAATCTGGCAATGGCGCCGTTGCGAAGTCGTCTGGATGAGTAGAACGGATTTGTTTACGATGACGTCACAACCACATGACAATCCCGCCAGCAAAAATAGGGAAAAAAAAGGAGCGATCTCACCTCTTCAGATGTTGGTTTAAGTCCGACAATACATTCCTCAAAAAGGGCGTAGAAGAACAAAGTAATCCATCAACGTGTAGCATTCAATTTATTCCGGACCATTAAAGAATTCTGGAGGATCTCAGAATGTTGGCGTACCGGCTTCCATCTACCCCCGTTCATTCCTCTTTCCGCGTCTCCATTCAAAAAACGAGCACATGATTTAAAGGGACTATAGCCATAGGACAGGGAATGAGAAGGTGTGGGCGTGTGACAGTGACAGGGAAGAACCTAGGCTCATGCTCGCCCTGAATTTCTCTTAAAGTGAAGGCAGAAGAACGTTCAGCGCCTGGCCAGGCTTTCTATTAGGGTTGGGAAGATTCACCGATTTGCATCGGGGAATCGATGCGAACCATACGATGCGGTTGCATCGGTTGGCAAACGTCTGAATCGGTTAAAAATTCGAATGAGATTGAGATGCATCGCGACTAAAATATCTGCATCGATACGAACCGAATAATATCTATTATTTAACTTTTTAGAAACTGGCCTGTTTCTGGGTTGAGTTATCTATGCAGCCGTCATTGGCTGATTCAGCCTAACTCTCGTCTCGCGCGAAGAGGCGGGCCAAGCAAACAGCAGAAGAACAGCGGTCAGATTTTGAGTCAGAGGCGGCCAGCGAAACATGGAAGAATCTGAAGTGATACATTCACCGGTTGGCTTTAAATCAATAGTTTGGAAAAGTTTTGGCTTTTACAAGCGAGGTGGAGAGCTGGACAAATCTTTGTCAACGGGTTAATTTTTTGTTAATTTGCTACTTATTATATTGGATGGCATCCACTATCCTAAAATCTCATGGCTTTTTTCTTTTTATTATTAGTATAAATCTAATTCTTTATTAAACCTCTTTCAAAAACTTAACGCAGCGTGAGCTGCTTAGGCTAACATAAAAATGTGGCAGAAAGTTAATTGTTCATTATTCAGGTCTGAATTTTGAAATTGTGTAATTCCTGTTTTTTTAAAATAAAAGGCACAGCCAGTGGTAATGCTTTAAGTGCCAGTACTTGAGAAATACTATGTATTCCATGGTATAATTTTCTTCTGCATCGCATTGCATCGTATCGAATCTCACTGCATCGCATTGTGTTAAAATGAAATCGTACAGTATCGCACTGTATCGCAGTAGGTTGGAAAATTGTATCACATCTTACCATTGGTAATTTCATGAATCGTTAATGTATCGACTCGTTGGCAGTGCATCGAGATGCGTATCGTATCGTGTTGATGATGAAGATTCCCATCCCTACTTTCTATGTATTAATTTACATAGACATTTTAATATGAAATATAAATAAGTGTCTTAGGCAATAGATACTATTTTATGCTACTGACTAATAATCAAAACTTTATGTGGCTGATGCTACAGAAGAAGGGGTTTATGCGCATGCGTCTACTTCTTCTATTGTTCTGGTGTCTCCGATGGGACCGTCTTACAGCGCACGTAGAGGTGTGGCATGTGTATTGCATCGTTTTCAGCAAGCGTTGCGTTGCCATATGTACCTGATATTTTACTGATCTGTTGCCCATGTGGACGCGATATTTTAAAAAAAAAAATCTCGTTGCCATTGTCGTGTGGATGTAGCCTTAGTGCCAGTCCCAAGCCTGGACAGATTGGGGAGGATTGCCTCAGAAAGGGTATCTGGTGTAAAACCCTATGCCAAATCAAATGTACGGATCATGATGATCTGCTGTGGCGATCCCTAATGGGAGCAGCTGAAAGAATAATAATAATAATAATAATAAGAGGAAGAACAAATTAGCCAGTTATCTAGTTAAATGCATTAATCCAGACTAAGGGAAACAAGTTTATGAACTGTTTAAGGGGTGACTGTGTAACCACAGTACTTGTTCACTCCTGAAAAAAAAAAAAAGTCTATCTTGAAGTTTTTGATGTAGCACGTGATGTTAGGGTGGATGACAAAAGCAAAAATTCATTTTGCTAAGTTGCTAATGTCCTTATATTCTCTTGATGTGTTCAACCACAATGTGATGTGCATTGTGCTCGCAAGAGAATTAATTATATGACCACTTTGCACTAGATTTGCTTTTCTGCTTGTGTCAGGCTACTGATTTGTCCACCCCGGAAGTGAATCCCATCCCCTTTCATTCTTGCCATGAACATCATGTAGGTAAAGGTAACGCACTGTAATTGAGTCAAAAGGTAGCAGAGTGTAGCCTAGCTAACACTAGCTAATGCAGTGTTTGCATTTGTAAGAGTAAGAAATTGTGCTGATGCTTCTAACAGCATCATCCTGAGCTTACAGTTAACTAAGTATTAACACATACAGCCATTTTGGAAGAGAAAGAAAACGGTGTATATGCACTTAATCACAATCTCATGGTCAGACTAAAGCCTATTTTACACTGTATGATTTTAACAGTCTTTTAAGGTTAATAATTGTCAGCTGATCCCAATAAAATACTGGCCGAATTCTATAACGGACTGAGCGATAACGTTGTTCATGTCAAATTTTACAGTGAAGATCCCTTGGTATAATACTAGCAGCGTTATGCCTAGAGAAAACTTGTTTTAAAAGTTTAGAGTTGTTCATGACTCGGTAAAAGGGGACACCATTTGATACAGATAATTTGTTTGGCATGCTTGCAACTTGTTTTGGCTAGTTTCAGTTAAATCCTTGAGACTTATCTTCACTTGGCTTCCTGAAATCACATCTTCCCATTATTTAGCTAAACCGCACTCTTGAATGTGGATATACACTCACTGGCCACTTTATTAGGTACACCCATACACATTCTGTTTCTAATCAGCGGTTCTCTAAGCAGCCAAACCGTTGACAGCAGCACAATGCATACAGTCATGCAGATACAAATCAAGAGCTTCAGTTAATGTTCACAATGTTCAGACATCAGAACGGGAAAAATTGTGATCTCACAGTGAAGTGTGACTTTCTTTCTTTCACTGTGGTACTGTATGGGTGTTGGTTTGAGCCAGATGTGTATGAGGTTTGAGTATTTCAGGAACTGCTGATCTCCTGGGGTTTTCACACACAACAGTCTCTAGAGTTTACACAGAATGGTGCGAAGAACAACAACAAACAAAAAAAACACTGAGTGAGTTGAGTGAGGGACAGTTCTGTGTGTGGAAACAAATGTCTCGTTGATAAGAGAGGTCAAAGAAAAATGGACAGATTGATGGTTCAAGCTTTTTTTTCCCCCAAGGATATAGTAACTCATATAATCACTCTTTCCAACCGTGGTGAGCAGAAAAGCATCTCATTGGGTTCCACTCCTGCAGCCAAGAACAGGAATCTTAGAATCAAGAACAAATTCCTATTAAAGTGGCCAGTGAGTGTATACTCACGTTTGTGTTTCAGTAAACTAAGAAACATTTGTGAATAGCTGCGTCTGAGTCAGTGACTGTTGCTCCCGAATCCGTGAGGCAAAATCTCCGATCTAGATCTACACCATTCATCTCATCTCATCTCATCTCATCTCATCTCATTATCTGTAGCCGCTTTATCCTGTTCTACAGGGTCGCAGGCGAGCTGGAGCCTATCCCAGCTGACTACGGGCGAAAGGTGGGGTACACCCTGGACAAGTCGCCAGGTCATCACAGGGCTGACACATAGACACAGACAACCATTCACACTCACATTCACACCTACGCTCAATTTAGAGTCACCAGTTAACCTAACCTGCATGTCTTTGGACTGTGGGGGAAACCGGAGCACCCGGAGGAAACCCACGCGGACACGGGGAGAACATGCAAACTCCACACAGAAAGGCCCTCGCCGGCCACGGGGCTCGAACCCAGGACCTTCTTGCTGTGAGGCGACAGCGCTAACCACTACACCACCGTGCCGCCTACACCATTCATACTTTTGTCAATTTAATTTCTTCAGTATAGACAAATCAAAACCCATCACCACTGGATTCCCGTTCCAAATGTTGTCCGTTCAAAGTGAGCTTGCGGTCATTTTTTTCTGCCCATTAACATGATTTGCCACTAAATCGTACAGTGTAAACCTGGCTTAAATGAAGCAAAAACACAACATCAGAGTAGCCATGACTATGTGGCCATACTATGGTATGTTTTTTATTCCTCTGTGTCTACAATGTATGCAGATCATTTATTCCATGATTGTTTGACATTCACTACGGAGCTCCCCGAGGGTGCTGGTTAAGGAACGCTGTAACCATGTACAATCTCTCTGTATGTAAAATGTGCACTGTGACTGGTAGAAAGACTACGTCCTTTGTCTTATTGCACTGAGTGTTCTCTTATCTGTATAGTACTGTTTGAGGAAACAAAATGAATGAAGTATACTGGTTGTCATGAGGGTCTTTCTGAGAGAAATAAATATGAATTTCAATCTGCTATTAAATGCATAGCAAGTCTTTCTGCTTTTAAAATCGTGTACGCTGCTCAAATACAGCTAGAAACCCTGAAAATACATGATGCTAAATGCTAGAATTTCTATCCATATATATGTCATACATGTCAACCTATACGGAATGTCCGTATTTTATACGGATTTGATTCAATAAACGTAGTATACGGGCGTATAAATAAAGTTATACGGATTCTTTAAAAAAACTTCAATATTTATTTAGAGCTATAATCAATTCCCATGATGATAAAAGAGCGCATAACATTTACAAACGTACTGTACACCACAGACAGCCAGTAAAGAGTCTTATGAAATCGCGCGTTATCTTGTGGTAGCGAGACTTCGTTCCACTTTTGATCATGCGCACACCGCATTGCGAGAATCCCGCCAACCGGGAAGTCATAGACATATAAACATAGACGCCGCCTTCTGCGTAGAATCATACGTCATCCTCGCCACCATATTGGATGTGGCAAAGTGGAGATTCTTCAACCGTCTCTGGTATAGCGTCTAGACAGTAGCCGAGAATAAAGATGCCTCATTCATGTGCTGCGTTTAACTGTACCAACAGGTTTACCGTCCAAACGAGATCACATGGGATTACTTTTCACAGGTGAGACTGGAAAAATACTTTTCATTGTATTTGGTCATTATAACGTAATTTTACGAACAGATTTTCCTGACTTTGTGGCTAATATGAAGTCTCGCGCATAATAGCCGCTCGGTGAAACCTGTCTCCAAACAACGAAGTATTTCCTTCGTAACTACGCTGATAACACTTTGTGTTTTTGTCAAACATTGGAGCTTTGTATTCATTCTGAAGGTTTATTGTTATTAATATTGAATAAAAAGTAACTGGGATATATCATTGCTGATTATCATTCAAATTTTAGGTAAATTATTTTAATTTGCATCTTATACGGATTTTATAAGGGAAATACGGATTTTGGAGGTTGGTTATACAGGTTTGATTGACCAAAGGTTGACATGTATGATATGTTTTACCTCAGACATTTCTACAAAATCGTCTGCTTTAATGTGTACAGTAGCTGCTTGACAGAGCGTTCAGTAGCTTGCTAGTTACGTAGTTAATGTTCGAAAATCACTGGCAAAGAGAGATTAGCATTTAGAAAATACTTTTAAAAAAGTGTTTAGATTATCTGCAACACATATACAATCATATTTTACCACAGACATTTCACTAGTCACCATATCTGCTTCACTGAGTAGCTGCTAGTTATTTGGTTAAAGTTTGACAACCACAGCCAAGCTTCCAAGATCATAACTTGTTTGCTAGCACGTCATGAAGTTTGTTAGCTAGCTAAAAACATCCAAGCTCACCTTGTCTTACTCCAGTATCACCGGAATGGTACTCTTTAGCTAGCTAGTTACCGAATCATAATAGCTGAAAAACTTCCACTCAGATTTCAAATGCTAAACTCGGCAGCTAGCAGCAACTAAAGCCTCGGTCACAACCGGCCGTACGTGCTCCTATGGCCGGTCTACGTGCAAAAAAAACGCAAGAAACGCAAGGAGGGTGCGCGTGAAACGCACGGAGGGCGCACGTGTGACGTGCTGATTTTCGAGCCGTAGATTGGCCGCAGACCGGCCGCAGAGGTTCTTTGGCATGTCAAACAAACTCTACGGGTGCTTACGTTTTTTTCAGGTTGCAAGACAAACTTACGGCCAACGTGCGTCTTTCTCCATGAACAAAAAAACCGCAGCGATTTGGGAAAAGCCAAAAATCACATGGCCAAAAAATCGTACGTCCGGTTGTGACCTAGGCTTAACAAGTGTACTGGATGAGAGAATGTTTCTGGAATTCTCAAAACCTTGATGGTGGCTTCTACTAGAGCGAAAAACACATACCAATTTATTAATAATTATTAACAACAACAACAAAAATATAATGCAAGCCTGGATGGACAAAAACGTTGATCTTTTCTCTGATAATCAAATCATGGCATATTAATATTAAGTAACGCAAAAATAAATAATAGAATATTAAAAATAAGTAACTTGAAGTAAATCTGTAGTAAGATGTGAATTTGTGTGAATTCCCAATGATTAGTATACTAAAGATGTTTTTCTTATCAACTACTTATAAAGTCAAACAGTTTATATTATAGCTTATAAACCTTATTATAGCTCATTAAAAGAAATCATAAATCGAAGACATTTGGGAATGAACTACGCTGACCCGGCCGCTTCAGTTCATCACTGCTTCATGCAAACATGGCAGCGGCTGATCCACGCTCGCTGCTGCGACATGGTCTTGAGAGTGCGAGTTTTTGGTGCTAAGCCATGCTCCTGCTCATGGCTCACGCCGGTCAGCCAGAAGCTGTAGACGTTGGCAAAGAAATGGCAAGTCCCACGTGGACCCTGGCACTCCACAAACGGCTGAGTCCTGAAGTCCTTCAAACAGCTTCCTGATGAGGTGAGAGACTGACCACCACCTTCATCACCTGAGCCAGTGTGCTGAGATAGCATATACACATTAGCACCAATAATATACTGACATACAGCATACATCTAGATTTATTGCTTCAGGTTTAATCCAAGTACAGATACAGATAGCGGAACTGTGTTACACTTCTACTATACAAAGATGGAAAAGAAACATCTATGGAATTTAACTGCATTCACAAATTTGACCCAAATATCAACCAATACACTGTATTCAATTTGTACCATCAGAATAGGAGAACTTATTCTCCTATTTTAAAACAAGTGAAGGGCTTTTAAAGGTGACCTCATTAGACATTATTCCACTTGGACCTCATTAGAGGAAAGTCAACCAACAAGCCTTTGTGCGATTGGCAAAAACGTTCTTTCAACAAGCACCACATTTCTTTCTTTCATTTGGGGCTCACAGATATAGCAGTAGGAGAACCCAGTAACTGCAAGGACACACTCACCATGAGGAATGAGTAGCCAATCCATAGACTTCTCCAGCCGATTGGACAGCTGGGCACACTGGTGTTCTGGCTGTGGACTGCTACGGCTGGACTTGGAGCTTCACACACCACACAGCGGCTGACGTATTGGTAGATCTCCCCGCATGATATGGGCATCATAGGCAAAGGGTTGTTGGTGCTCAACCAGTAGGATTTGTCATTGCGACTGGCGTAGTGACAGGCGGCAGAGTTACAGTAGGAGAAGGGCATGGTGCTGAAAACACGCAGACAGGAGCCAGCTCGGCCTAAACATAGAGACAGGGAGCAGAAATGAATGCTAACCATAGAATTATACACATCAACTTACATGATTTTGCTCAGTTAACACCTATATGTTATTAAAACTGAAACAAATATTTGTCAGCTGTTCAAGAGATTTGGCAGTCCAGGAACTGTAAAAAGGCAACATTTTATTGCACCTTTCCACCAAAAAGCTCAGCACAGCTTGGTAACAAATCCAGACCTTTGAATACATAAACATATAAATACAGTATAATGAAGATTTGTTCTTACAGCCCAGAAGGAAATTTTACCCAGGTCTTGTGTGTAAGCTTTCTCCTGGCCTTCCAAATAAAGAAGACTATAACCACTCCAGAGTAAAGGCATGCCTGCTGGACACTGCGGCACCACCTCTGACTGACTGTGGATAACCAGGAGAAAGCCAGAGTCCACTGGATCCACTGGCCCTGGGAAACCTGGCTCACCTGGGAGCCCTGGTGGGCCTAGAAAAGAGAATGTGGAAAAGCAGAGTGATAGATGTAAAAAAAAAAAAAAACTCTTATTGAGTGAGACAATGTGGTCATAAAAATTAAAGGAAGTTAATGAAGGCTGTCTGCTACTTTTATACCTTGTGGCCCCACAAAACCATCTTGTCCATGATCTCCAGCATCTCCAGGTGGGCCTGGAAGTCCTGGAGTTCCTGGTTTCCCAGGTAACCCATAAGGGCCTGTCTGACCCTTGGAACCTAAAGAAGTCACAAAATAACATTGAGTCACATTTCTTTGTAATGTCAACATTCTCCACTGATCCTGTAAAGGGTTTCGGAGAAGACATTACCAATTGCTCCTGGATTTCCAGGGTGTCCATTTACTCCTTGGTATCCTGGAGGTCCTGGCACCCCAGGTTGTCCTGGTGGCCCACACTGAGGGGGGTTCAGAGTGGGTGGTACCACTGTACAATTACGACCTTGGGGACCTGGAATAATGGCCAGCACAGGACATAAACAACTATTTCAACTTAGAAAATGCAAGCTTTTTAAACAAACATTTGTCATGATATCTTCTTCATTTGGTCCAAAGGATGTTCAAAACTATAGACTATATAAGCTTTTAAACAATTGTCAAATAATGGTTAAACATGGAAGCTTCACACATGTTTTACCCAAAGATACTGTAGTTGTGAAGACTTACCCCTGGCCCCTGTGATCCCTTTTTCACCTTTCAACCCTGGTGGTCCATCAGTTCCTTTCAAACCTATTGATCCAGGTAAACCTATTAAACCAGGAAGTCCTTTCTGCCCTGTTGCAAGAATTAAAATTGGAGAAACACTTTGAGCAGATTTGAATAATCATGAGTATGATTTTGCGTTAGCACAGGGCCGGCTCTAGGTCTTTGGCTGCCCTAGGCGAGACTGAGTTTTGCCCCCCCCCCCCCCCCCCCCCCCCCCCCAAGAAAAAACCCTCTAATAACATCTAAATAACACTTTAATCTAATCACTCTATTCTATTACTATTAAACAATGTACGGTGCATAGACAATAAACAAGAAGTCATTTTTATCTTTTACATTATTGTTATTATTGTTATCATTATTCACATAAAGTGTCACAAAGTAAAATGACCACACAAATTCAATACATATCTCCATATAATGGGCAAAAACTCTTCCGCACCCTGTTCAAAGTGTAGTGCATGGACAATAAACAAGAAATTATTTTTAGTTTCTTTTTTGCTATTAAAAGTTAAGTCATCTCTGAAGAATTAACAAGTTAAATGAATAAAAAATTCTACAATTCTAAATTGTGCAAACTTAAGCACCCTGTTAGGACATCAATGGGCTGTATTTTCAAACAAAAGTGCTATTATGGGTACTTTGTTATTGAAGTAACATTACAATGGGACTTGTCTGGTCTTCCTAATGGCAAATTCCTTGATAATATCATCAAATGATATTTCTCTTGAGATCTCTTGGTTGATGCTCATCAGAGCAAGCCCATTCAGACGTTCTTGACTCATTGTTGACCTTAAGTATATCTTCTGCAGTTTTAATTTTGAAAAGCTTCTTTCAGCAGAAGCTACTGTCACAGATAGTGTAACAGCAGAGGTAAGGAGTACGTATTTCTACATCCCCAGCCGCATCAGAGGTGTTGTAAAAAAGGTTTTCAACCTTTCATGAGCCAGGGTGCACTTTTTTCAATGAAAAAATCTCAAGGCACATCACCAATAGAAAATGTTGACTGAAACTAAAACGCTGTTGCCAATATTTACAATATACAGTCATTCTATAATTTTCCACGGTACACTTGGTGATCTCTCATGGCACACTAGTGTTCCGTGGTACTAAAGTTTGGCAGCACAGTGGCAGAAAACACTGTACACCACTGATGCACTTGGTAACATCTCCATTCAATAACTCCATCCCTCCTTTTTGGTGGGGTTTTGGTCGCCCTTGGCGCCCCTGGGCACACTTTGCGCTCTAGGCAATTGCCTAGGTCGCTTATAGCAATCGCCAGCACTGCGTTAGCATGCACACAGTAATACAGCCTGACCTTTGACTCCTGGTGGTCCAGGAAAGCCAGTATCTCCTGGGGATCCAACTGAACCTCTTACACCATCTTGCCCTGGTAGTCCTGATGGTCCTTCATCTCCAGGATCTCCAGAAACAGCTAAACCTGGAGGACCAGGCGGACCTAAGGTAATGAATAGTAAAAATGGCAGTTACAAATAAATGGCTGTATTCAAAGTTCAGTTACATTCAGTTAGTGAGAAGGTAAAAATTTATAAACCTGGTTGTCCTGGAAAACCAGTTGGTCCTCTATCCCCAGTGAGTCCTTGAATTAATGAATCACACCATGCACCTGGGACACCAGGTAGACCTGGATTACCAGGGGGACCTGAAGAAACAGCCACATCCTCAAAACATGCCATACATCAACAATCAATCAATCAATAAATAAAGTGTAGAAAAAAACAATTTGCTGCAAACTCCAAAAGAACATCATCTAAAATTATACATTTTTAGATATTCTAATATCCTAAAACAACAAAGAACTGCTTTAAACTGCAACTTCAGTTCAAATAACAATATGTGATTTTTAAACACTTTCTGTGACCTTGGTGTCCAGGACATCCAATCTGTCCTTTGGGCCCAAGCCCAATGTCTCCTGGGATTCCTGGGTCACCAGGTGGGCCTTGGTCTCCTGGATCACCTTGTAACCCAGGAAGGCCAACATCATCATTACCTGTGATTTAAAGATTGTAATATCAGATGTACATATCTACACAAATTATATGAATATGTTACTCTCTACTTTCATCTCACCACACCAGCCGTTCTCTCCTTTTGGACCAGGGAGTCCATCTAGGCCATCAAGACCTGGTGGTCCTTGAATTCCTGGAATAAAAATAAACTCCTGTTTACCTTTTTTCCCCTGCATAATAACACCTCAATAAACTTGGATTTCAAGAGAGGAAAATAGTTTGTGGATTTGGAAACATTGGAGAGGTGTTGCTCCTCATCATTACCTTTCTGACCTGGTAGACCTAGATGCCCTTTAGGTCCAAGAAACCCTGGAATGCCTGGAGGACCCAAAGGACCAGAAAGCCCTGGAGGACCTCTATTTCCTATCAATACAAAGAAATGCATCTTGAGGTTTAACCCAAACAAGTTAGAGACATTCATTGCTTCTGACAAGGCAGGAGGTTACCTTGATATCCATCAGGACCTGGTGGCCCAGAGGGACCAGGATGACCAGGCTGTCCCTGTGGACCTTGATGTCCTAGCTTCCCTGGGTCTCCTGGATCTCCAAATTCAGCTGTGACAGGACGATAGTACTTTATACAGTATTCTACTTCAACTAAGTTCTGATATTTACTCCTGATTAATTAATTTGGCACAAAATCACACACAGGACACTCTAGAAAAGAGAGGAAACATGGGACATATAAATAATTAGATTACACAGTACACATAGACTATAATTTTAGACTATAAATCTAAAGATGGGTGACAAATTCAAAGAAAAAATGTTATGCCAAGGGGGGCATAACATCAAAGGGGCACTGAAGCAGTTTGACTGGCCCAAAGTAGCTCAAAACCTTAAAAAGATAAGGTTTCCAGTTTTCCTTTAATTTGTCACCTGTCTCTAATAAAAAAAAATGAAAACAACAACAACAACAAATCTGACCTACGCATACACTTTCACCCTTACTCCCCTTTGGTCCAGCAGGACCAGGACATCCAGTACTGTCCCCTTTGTCACCTGGAAAACATGTTGTCAAGTAACATATTAATATGAAATTTATAAAGTCATAAATCTGAGAAATGTATTATGTTGTATGAATAAAACGGCTAACTATAGACCCTTTTTCAGCGTCACGTGATCAAACAGTTGCGCGTGCACCCTGGCAACAGAAGCAGTAAGTTTCCCAATCGATTCTGGGACAGACTAGCCTACTTATCAATGATTTAAATGTGGATATATACTGTTCTCAGCATCAACATGTCTGGTTGTTGCGTATACGGTTGTACGAATCGCTATTCCACCGGCGAACTAAAGTTTTATAGGATTCCTAAAGGATCACACCCATTTCAGAGCAACAGACGGCGGCTGTGGCTGCAGGCGATTAAATGTGTGGACTGGACTGTTGTCACTGTGTTCATGAACATGTTAGTTTCAAACCCTGGTTATGAGAAAGTTGCAAGGCATACGATTTTTGATATGTAAAGGAGAGTAATAGCCAACTGAAAGGACAACATAGAAGCATAATTCATCTTTGCATAACTAGCAGCTACATACTGAGTTTCCCAAAACCAAAAACTACTATGTTTTGCTAACCTGTTATCAACTTGGCCAGGCAATGGGACATTGCATTGCAGCCAACAAAGTTGCAAGCTTAAGTTTGTTAACTTAGTTAGCAACTATGGTTTTGGGAAACGTACCTCTGAACAGTTAACTGCTATCTAAGACTCTACAACAACAAATAGCTGCTAATAGGCCAGTGCTACTTACCCTGCCATACAGGTGCAATTCCCAGTCAGGACCTAGTTTTCTTGATGGTTGATGAAGACCCACACTTGGTACATAGTGGTCTTGTGCCCTTGTCTCTGACTTGGTAGAACATCTGACTTTAAAACACAAAATTCTGCGTCTATTTGATGGTACTGGACTTCCTGAACATGACCACAGACGACATACTCGTAAGCATCTAGTGATTTGTAGGCTCGTAATTTGTCCATGGTGTACACACTTGGTTTTTCAATCAAGTATGTATATATATCCGGCCCCTGAATATTTGGCCACTTTCTAACATAGTCAACCCACTCACTGATAGAACACGGATCCGGGAGTCTAACACCATTTGCCAAAGTTAACTTATTAAGGTAACTTTCACGGTCTTTCGTTGATAATCCCCTTGCATAGCTTGACAGGCTGTTTAACTCCGCCATACTTCCGTTGCCGAGCTGCGCGCGCAGCCGAGCTTTGTGTACAAACAGAAAAAGGGTCTATAGTTTAGTGTAATCATCACCAGATTATATTGTCAGAGTAAAGCTCTACCTTTAAGCTTTCCAACACAGATCAAGGTGTTTCCAGTTTGAGGTTTCTCTGTCACATGACAATGTTATTTCATCTCATGATCTCCGAGAGATATTGAAAAGAGGGGCTGATGAGAGAATTACTTTATAGCTGCTATAACTTAAGTGGTAAAAGGAACTAACTTGTTTCACAAGCCAGAATCTGTTCAAAAATTGCAAGGTCTTTGACTCATTTAACTCTGTAATGTGATGTGATAAAGAAGCCAGGCAACGAACAGAAGATGTAGGCTGGAGCGTACGACACAGACAATGAAGACTGGAATATGAGTCAGGGCAGCTCATGTGGACAACATAGAAAAATGAAGTACAGAGGAGTGGCACATAACAAGTGCTTCTCGAATAAAACCTTTGTTACATAACATACCTTTGTTGCCTGGCAGCCCTTGGTAGCCTGGGGGACCATTTAATCCAGGAAAACCTATATCACCCTGTATAAATAGAAATCTGTTTTACAATCTATTTCATCTGAATATCATATTCCACCAGATAACTATCCAGCTTAGAATAATTTGACAAATAGTTATTCACCTGCTCTCCAGTGCATCCTGGGAATCCCCCATCACCTGGATATCCTTTGAGCCCTTGTGGGCCTGGTGGCCCCTGCAGGCCAAGTCTTCCAGGCAAGCCAGGCAAACCTTTCTGAAATCCGGGGGCACCATCTAATCCATCCAGACCCGGTTTTCCAGGCAACCCAGATTGACCTTGATATCCTGATGGGAATTAATTTGATAAAAGAATCCTTTTCTTTGCATTTACTTTCTGCAATTTATGATTTGTATGTAGTATATGACTTGCCAAATTTCACAAATAAATCAAATGAGGCTGGGCTTATAATTTTTTAATCAAACCACAACAAGACCATTTTTATATAACACAAATAATCCCTTAAACTCACAGAGCCCAAATGTTGTCCTGACTCATATTCCTCACACTCATATGTAGCTTTCCTATGAATTTCATTGTAGGTACTGAACAGTTGATAGAATTTACTGAATAACATGCTTTTAGATGAATAACCAAAAAATATCACATGTTAAGATGCTAGCAAAGTCTTATAAGACCCCTTTTACCTCTAGGTCCTGGGAATCCTGATTCACCATTGAGTCCAGGTAAGCCCCTTTTGCCTTTCAGCATGGTGAAATTGCCTGGAGTCCCTGGAGCTCCCTTAACACCTTATCATCAGTTAGGAATTTTTTATTGAACACAGCTCCAAAATTTAAAGGTATACAATTGCCTCCCAAACTGTAAGAGTAAGTACCTTTGGATCCTTTGGATCCTTTGGATCCAGTCAAACCAGTTGGCCCCTGATCACCACTCTCTCCTTTCCTGCCTGGAGGCCCCGGTAAACCTGGCTTCCCAGGGAATCCTTTTGCTCCAGCTAAACCAGGTTCCCCATTCATTCCTTTAAAACACATGTTTGCACAGGGATTTAAGTTATCAGAGGGCAATCACATACTGTAACTGATTATAGAAAGCTAAGATTTTGAACTTAACTAGATTTTATGAAAGGACATGAAAGGGCAGCCTTACCTTTTATCCCAGGAAGCCCAGGTAGTCCTGGTTCACCATCTGTTCCTTTTGAACCATTTGGCCCAGGGGAACCAGGGGGGCCAGGTAGGCCAGGTGAGCCTGAAGGACCATTTGGGCCATATCCTGGAATACCAATCAGTCCTTTTTCTCCCTTTATACCTGCATGAATATACAATGTTTGCCTGAAAAATAGGTTATAATGTGGTGCTGTGACATGGAAGGCACACATGTCTGCAACAAAAAAAATATAATACCTTATAGCTCTAGCATAAGAATAAAAGACGGTGCTGAAAACAAGAAGTTCTTCAATTTGGGGCCAACATGCACCTGCTATACTATAAGATGCATCCAGTGAATCATGTAAAGATAAATTAAATCAATTCACAGTATTCAATACCTTACCTGGCAATCCAGGCAGACCCTCAGGTCCTGGGGGACCTGGCGGACCTGGGAGAGCAGCACAAAAATTAGGTACAGTCCCTGGTATTCCAGGTGGACCTGGGTCCCCATCATCCCCAACCTGCCCTTTACATCCTTGATGACCAGGGAGCCCATTTTCTCCTAGACAAGACACAGCAGCTTAGTCAACAAGACAAACATCTGTAAGAAGAAAGGTTACAAATGTTATTTAACATGCAAAATGTACCTGTTACTCCAGGAGGACCCAACAGACCACGAGTACCCTTTGGACCTGGGCTTCCAGGTAATCCAACTAGTCCAGGAAGTCCAGGATTACCAGATAAATTATCACCTTGACACCCCTTGAGCCCTGGTGGTCCTTGTGGCCCAGGTGAGCCTGGTGTGCCAGCATAGCTACTTCCAGTGGGACCTTGATCACCTGGATCACCAGGTAATCCTGGAAAACCTACAAAGTAAAGCTTTTAAACTTTCAGCAGTGAAGCAAAGATTGATGAATACAATCTATTGTAATACAAATAAAAAAGAAATTTACCTTGAGGCCCAAATCCTCCAAAGACATCATCTCCTTGTTCTCCTTTTGGGCCTGGGATTCCATCAGGACCAGCATCCCCAGGTGCTCCTGGTAGCCCGGGAGCTCCTGATTATTACAAGAAAAAAGTTGTCATTTCACACCATCACAACATTCTAAAGCAATATATATCAATGTGGAAAAACTGAATTCTACCTTGGTTGCCAGTGTCACCCTTTGGTCCTGGAGGTCCAGGGTTATCAGGACAACATGAAGGCCCTAAATGTGTGAATGCCACCCGCTTAGTTAAGCAATTTAGACAAACCACTTTTTGGAAAAAAAAAAATTTTGAACTTGTCTTAGAAAGAAATGTGTATAATCATACCAGGAGAACCTGGAGGTCCAGGAAATCCAGGCAGACCATCAATGCCTTGGTTTCCTGGTTCTCCTGGCAGCCCCCTTGGACCTTGAATACCTTGGCCTTGAGGACCTCGAGGCCCTGGGTCACCTTTAGGCCCTATGGCTCCTGGTAAACCTTTGTATCCTTTTGGACCTTGATATCCATTTCCCTACCAGAAAAAAAAAAATCCTTTGAGAATTAAATGGAATGACAAAGAAACATTTTCAGATAATCATTAAGAAATCTGGCAAAGAAAACAAATAATCTCTTAGTGAATCTATGCATTCATTCTTATTATAATCTGCATTAAAGTAGACCATTATTGGCAATCAGATTTTTAGTGTAATTGCCAAACAATTGACATACTGGTGGTCCTGGGTCTCCAACCGAACCTTGTGGTCCTGAAATACCTTCCTGGCCATTTTCTCCTGGTTGACCAGGGAGCCCGGGATCACCCCTATCTCCTTTTATACCTTTTATGAGGTAGACCAAAAACACAACCTAACAACACACTGCTGCAATATGACAAAATTAAAGTAGTCAATTGGTGTAAAATGTGATCATAAACAAATCTCACCTTTTACTGCTGAAAAATAAGTGTCTCCTTTCTGACCTTTGTAACCTTGGGGACCACATGGGCCTCGGCGTCCCTTGATATAATTTATTTCATAATCAGTATTGTTGAAATTATAGCAGAACATTACATCATTACCCATAGGTGCTAAAGAAGGCAACTGGACTTGCTTGAAATCCTTGAAGATGTTTCACCTCTCATCCAAAAGGCTTCTTCAGTTCTGTCTGACTAGTGGGGAGTTCCAGGTATTTATCCTCTAGTGGGCCAAAAGCAACCCTAAGGAGAGTCGTTGAGGTCATATGGGTCGTTGACCCTCTCAGACATCCTCTAGGTTGTTCAGGTCACTGAAGGCTGGGTGTGAACGGTGTTAGCAGCCTAGAGGGTCATTAGGGTGATCTGTGGGTTGTTGGCTCTCTGCCATCATGTGAGACACTGAAGTCATGTGAGTCATGTGAGAGAAGTCATGTGAGAAAGGAGACATCTTGTGAGTCATTGACCCTAACAACCTACAGGATGGTTGAGAGGGTCAACAACCCATGTGACTTCAATGACTCTCCTTAGGGTTGCTTTTGGTCCACTACAGGATAAATACCTGAAACTCCCCACTCGTCAGACAGAACTGAATAAGCCTTTCGGATGAGAGGTGAAACATCAAGGATTTCAAGCAAGACCAGTTGCCTTCTTTAGCACCTATGGATTAGGATGACCTGGCTGACTGAGAACCTTCACAGATATATTACATCATTTCCTCCACCAAGGAGGTTGTTTTCAGTGCGGTTTGTTTGTCTGTATGTCTGTTTGTCAGGCTTTAAGCAGGAATGCATAAAAACTGATGACCCAATTTCCATGAAACTTGGTGGAAAGGTGTAGCATGGGGCATGGAAGAACCCATTACATTTTCTAGTAGATCCGACTCATGGTGCAGATCCCTGAATTTAGTTTCTCTTTTGCTAATGTTGCGAGATATGGCATTTGGCCTTGGTGGAGGTCTGTGCTCTCCATGTGCCCTTCTAGTTACATAATACAATCTTTATTGTTGGTCCTGTTTACTTACTAGTTGCATCAGTTGGGCCTCATTCATCAATCTTTTATTAAATGTTTTCATGGGAAAAGTGAACTACATTTACTGCCAGATTTACAAAAAGCTTCCGTATGACTCCATAACGTGAGCAAATGACACATTTATGATTTACTTACAATAGCACCAGGCAGACCTGGATCTCCTGGGGATCCAGGATCACCTCTTTCTCCTGTACTTCCAGGAACACCATCATATCCTGGGAGTCCAGGAGGACCAGGAGGACCTGGTGGCTGTTCCCCACTTGAAGTGCAATAATTATCCCCAGGATAACCTGAAGGAATTTAAATCATGGAGTCAAAATTTAATTGCAAACTTACTAAGATTATCTTTAATGAGGAGAGATACAATGCAAATAAATGCACACCTTTTTGCCCTTTAGCACCTTTTACCCCGGGCAATCCTCTGTCCCCTTTTTCCTCAGGTGATTCTGGATAAGGAGGGCAACACTTATCTGTAAAATACAAATTAACACAAAATATCAAGACCGTTTATTCCTATCAATGTAGCAATCATACTGAAACAGTGTATGGCACATACTGTAAGTAGTGTATTTAGAGAACTTAAGTAGTAACAACCTGGAATGACCATCACTGAACAGAGAAGGTGGTCTGAGGCCCTGTCCACATGGCAACGGATTCAGGTGACTCCGATACAATTGCTTATCGTTTAGGCCTGGCGTCCACACGGCACCGGCGTTTTGGGTGCCCAAAATGCAATCTTTTTGAGAACGGGTTCCAGAGTGGAAAGATCTGGCAACTTTGCCGTTGCGAAGTCGTCTGGATGAGTAGAACGGATTTGTTTACGATGACGTCACAACCACATGACTGTGAGTGCTTCACGCCGGGTAGAAGTGTAACGAACTCGATGCGAGTTGTCAACAAATCCTATAACTTGGTTCATGAAACGCGCTTACAAAATATTTTCACTGTGAATATTTATTGTGTAATGGTGCAAAGTGAGAGAGAGAGAGAGAGAGAGAGAGAGAGAGAGAGAGAGAGAGAGAAAATAGCCCTTAGGGCAGAGTCAATCCCGCCAGCAAAAATAGGGAAAAAAAGGAGCGATCTCACCTCTTCAGATGTTGGTTTAAGTCCTACAATACATTCCTCAAAAAGGGCGTAGAACAACAAATTAATCCATCAACGTGTAGCATTCAATTTATTCCGGACCATTAAAGACGCCGCCTTCCGCGTAGAATCATATGTCATCCTCGCCGCCATATTGGATAGGTCAAAGCGGAGAATAAAGATGCATCATTCATGTGCTGCGTTTAACTGTACTAACAGGTTTACCGTCCAAACGAGATCACATGCCTACAATACATTCCTCAAAAAGGGCATAGAACAACAAATTAATCCATCAACGTATAGCATTCAATTTATTCTGGACCATTAAAGACGCCGCCTTCTGCGTAGAATCATACGTCATCCTCGCCGCCATATTGGATAGGTCAAAGCAGAGAATAAAGATGCCTCATTCATGTGCTGCGTTTAACTGTACTAACAGGTTTACCATCCAAACGAGATCACATGGGATTACCTTTCACAGGTGAGACTGGAAAAATACTTTTCATTGTATTTGGTCATTATAATGTAATTTTACGAACAGATTTTTCTGACTTTGTGGCTAATATGAAGTCTCGCGCATAATAGTTTATGCGCATGCGTCCTTACTTCTTCTATTGTTCTGGTGTCTCCGAAGGGACTGTCTTCCAGCGCCCCTAGAGGTGTGGCATGTGTATTGCATCGTTTTCAGCAAGCGTTGCATTGCCATATGGACCTGATATTTTACTGATCGTTGCCCATTTGGACGCGATATATTTTTAAATAACATCTCATTGCCGTTGTCGTGTGGATGTAGCCTGAGACACCTCTTGTCAGCCACCTACAATGCAGTCCTTGGCACACTTCCCAGAAAACTGAATACACATCCACACCAAGACTCACATGACTTCAATGACTCACATGATGGCAGAGAGAGCCAATGACCCACAGATCACCCTAACGACCCTCTAGGCTGATAACACCATTCACACCCAGCCTCTAGTGACTCTAACACCTACAGGATGACTGAGAGGGTCAACGACCTATGTGGCCTCAACAACTCTCCTTAGGGTTGCTTTTGGTCCACTAGAGGATAAAAACCTGAAACTTCCCACTAGTCACACAGAACTGAAGAAGCCTTTCGGACGAGAGGTGAAACATCTTTAAGGATTTCAAGCAAGTCCAGTTGCCTTCTTTAGCACCTATGGTTAACTTAAGTAGTATTTTTACAGATGCACAGAACTATATCTGTAGGTGCTGAGCTTTAAAACAAGTAGATATGTATGATTCTGCACATAAGGGCGCCTTCATTTGGCTCCTACTTGGTGGAACAGACACTTGCTTGTGGTCTAGTTGATTTTTGACACTTTACAGGCATGTAAGTATCAATACAATACCTGAAGTACCAGACTCTTTCAAATTTGTCTTACAAGGCTGCCAGTCAATGTGAGAGGTATGTGATGATGTATGCAATCTTCAGGAGTGACCATTCTCTATAAACGTGATCAAACATAGGAGTTGAGGTGAAAGTCTGCCATTCTTTTGAGAGTTTCTTGTTCCCAAAGTCTCAAAAATCAACATGATTGGCAGGCAAACTTCTCTGGAAAGCAGAAGAACACCAAGTTTAATGATGTAAAAGGTCTGTGAGAAAAGTTCCTGTTATCATTTACTTTGCGACAGCTGTAATCAGTGGTTTTCATCAGCCTCTCTCTTTTCCCAATCTTGACATTAATAAGACAAAAATGTGGCTTGTCCTTGTCTCCTGTCTTGAGGATGTTGGAAAACCTAAAACTACAGCTTTTCTTCTGTTACACAGAGCTGATACTGGAAATTCCCTCCCTAAATGTTCAATAAATGTCTCTTTTAGAAAATTCCACCATAAATTTCCAAGCTTTGAGTATTGGTTTCAGGGTCAAAGATATAAGCTGAGCGGAAGAAAGTTCTTGGGAAGTTTTCTAAGACTTGCATGTCCAATTTCACTTGTGAGGAGGTCAGGCAATCATAATGGGAATAATGAGATCTAGAAAATTAAGGTTGACATCAGCATAATTTGCTGGGGTCTCACTGTCTTATATATGGCCTATATGGTTTCAGTATAATTCCTTAAAAGTAATAAAGAGTGAGCTCAGTAAGATCATGCAAAAAAAAAAAAAACACTTAAAGATAAACCACTTTACAGTCACTTATAATAATGTGATCCTGAATGCTTAGAGCTGTGTTACCTAATTTAACAGTTGGACCAGGTTGACCTCGGACTCCTTTGATCCCAGGAAGCCCAGGTAACCCAGGAGGTCCAGGTTCAAACTCAATAAGCAGACCTGAGTCTCCTTTGAACCCTTTGGGTCCTTCAGAACCTGGCAGTCCAGGATGTCCAGGTGGTCCTTTAGCAAAAAAAAAAAAAAAAGGTTATATAATAAGGAGCAAATGAGACAGAGGAACACTAGATTCTTTTGTCAAGATGATGTGGAAACCTGATGGTTACCGGGGAAAGTTTCTCCTGGATGACCAGGAAATCCTGGTTCTCCCATTAATCCATAATCCCCAGGTAGCCCAGGTGGTCCACATGGCCCTGGTTCACCAGGTGGCCCTGGATCAAAAGAGACAAAAATGACAAAATCCTTTTTCAAGGTTCTGTGTATTCATGCACATGAGTCAAATGATGACTTTTCCTCACCTCGCTCAGTGTTGAGAACAGTTAGAGGACCTTTCAAACCTGGATCTCCCATTTCACCCTGCAGGGATGTTCAATAAAACATTCATATCTGACACCACGTACATGTGAAGGTCTTAGTATTAATGTTGAAGGTTCACCTTCAGACCAGGGTGACCTCGGTGACCAGGTGGACCTGGGTCTCCATTGGGTCCCTGAGCAGGCGAGATATAAGCAAGTTGACTATTAATACTTTATATGTGAGAAGTTGAAATGTTAATATGATCTTGACTATAGGTGAATAAGGTTCTAAATCAGAAAACCTACTGTACATAATGTATAATGGTATGCCTGATTTGATTAATATAATACAATGTCATTTATAACCTGTAGACCTGGAAGTCCTGCTGGTCCATCTTTACCTGGGAGACCCTTAAGAAAAAGAGAGAATTTATTATTATTATTATTATTATTATTATTATTATTATTGTTGTTGTTGTTGTTGTTATTATTATTATTATTAGTTTACTCGTAAACCAGGAAATCCAATAATTCCTTTTTCCCCTTTCATGCCAGGGCCTGTTGTGGGTCCCTAAAGATCAGACAAGAGCTTGTTATTGCTGTCATTCATTCTGACATATACACCTAATGACCTTATACATTAATACACTAACATCTGGTCCAACTGGCCCACAGTGTCCCTTTTCTCCCTTTTCTCCCTGTAATGATAAAAAAATAAATCAGTTGGACAATTCTAATTATTTGTGTGATGTCATATTCGTCCAAAGACACCAGGACCTTCTTACCTTTTCTCCTTTAGGAAGATATTCAGGTCCAGGTATAACAAAAGGACATGGTGGACCAGGTGGACCAGGTTTTCCAGCGTCCCCCTGTGGATTAGAACAGAGACTGTGAAGCTCAGTATTCATTAATAGTGCATCCACAGTGGATTTTTGTACTTAACAACGCAACTTGGGTGTCCTGTGCATCATGTCATGTCAAGTGTTTATTTTTAAAGCACCTGCCACAATTAGAATCGTCTCTGGCAGTTTCACTATGAAGAAAAAAAACATGTACAAATAAAACAAGCTGGCAAGGACAGGACTAAGATAAAGTTCTATAAGAAATAAAATAAGAAAGTATTTCTTCTTCTTCTTCTTCTTTTGGCTGTTCCTGTTAGGGGTCTCCACAGCGGATAATGTTCTTCCATCTCCTCCTGTCTTCCATATCTTCTTCTGTTGCACCAACTGTCCTCATGTCCTCCTTCACCACATCCATAAATCTCATCTTTGGTCTCATCTCCAGCATTCTTTTCCCAAAATACCCTGGATCTTTCCTCTGTACATGTCCAAACCATCCCAATCTCACCTCTCTCACTTTGTCTCCAAGCCGTCCTACATGTCCCTCTAATATACCTACTCATTTCTCATCCTGTCCAAGTTTGTCACTCCTAATGAAAATCTCAACATCCTCAACTCCATGACCTCCAGTTCAGCCTCCTGTCTTTTTGTCTCTAAACCATACAACATTGCTGCTCTTACTGCTGTTTTGTACATGTTTCCTTTCACTGTTCTGTCACAAGTCACTCCTGGCGCTCTCCTCCATCCATTCCAACCTGCTTGCTATCTCTTCTTCACTTCTCTTCTGCACTCGCCATTACTTTGTACAGTTGACCCCAGATATTTGAACTCATCTGCTTTGACCACTTCTATTCCTTGTACCTGGACCATTCTACTGTCCTCACTCTCATTCACGCACATGTACTCCATTTTGTACTCATGTACTCACATCTAAAAGATGTGAATAATTAAGAAAAGTTTCAACAAGAATAAAACCATGAAGACAAAAACATTAACTAATAGAAAAATAAATTAACGACAGTTAAAAAAACAAAACAAAAAACAGAATGTCAAGGACGTAGCATCTCCTCTGTCCTGCCATCAAAACCACCCTGATGACCAAAACATCAAACAGAACTGAAATGTGACGATGTGAGAGAGAGAGGACCGACCTCCGCGACAAACTGTTTACAACAGGAACATCAGCAAAGGACTAAATTTTGTTCCCTGAGGGAAGATCGACCCAAAACATCCATCAGAACTGAAATCGCATGGTACAGTGGTGCTTGAAAGTTTGTGAACCCTTTAGAATTTTCTATATTTCTGCATAAATAGGACCTAAAACAACATCACATTTTCACACAAGTCCTAAAAGTATATAAAGAGAACCCAGTTAAACAAATGAGAGAAAAATATTATATTTGGTCATTTATTTATTGAGGAAAATGATCCAATATTACATGTCTGTGAGTGGCAAAAGTATGTGAACCTCTAGGATTAGCAGTTAATTTTAAGGTGAAATTAGAGTCAGGTGTTTTCAATCAATGGGATGACAATCAGGTGTGAGTGGGCACCCTGTTTTATTTAAAGAACAGGGATCTATCAAAGTCTGATCTTCACAACACATGTTTGTGGAAGTGTATCATGGCACAAACAAAGGAGATTTCTGAGGACCTCAGAAAAAGCGTTGTTGATGCTCATCAGGCTGGAAAAGGTTACAAAACCATCTCTAAAGAGTTTGGACTCCACCAATCCACAGTCAGACAGATTGTGTACAAATGGAGGAAATTCAAGACCATTGTTACCCTCCCCAGGAGTGGTCGACCAACAAAGATCACTCCAAGAGCAAGACTTGTAATATTCGGCGAGGTCACAAAGGACCCCAGGGTAACTTCTAAGCAACTGAAGGCCTCTCTCACATTGGCTAATGTTAATGTTCATGAGTCCACCATCAGGAGAACACTGAACAACAATGGTGTGCATGGCAGGGTTGCAAGGAGAAAGCCACTGCTCTCCAAAAAGAACATTGCTGCTCATCTGCAGTTTGCTGAAGATCATGTGGACAAGCCAGAAGGCTATTGGAAGGATGTTTTGTGGACGGATGAGACCAAAATAGAACTTTTTGGTTTAAATGAGAAGCGTTACGTTTGGAGAAAGGAAAACACTGCATTCCAGCATAAGAACCTTATCCCATCTGTGAAACATGGTGGTGGTAGTATCATGGTTCGGGCCTGTTTTGCTGCATTTGGTCCAGGACGGCTTGCCATCATTGATGGAACAATGAATTCTGAATTATACCAGCGAATTCTAAAGGAAAATGTCAGGACATCTGTCCATGAACTGAATCTCAAGAGAAGGTGGGTCATGCAGTAAGACAATGACCCTAAGCACACAAGTCATTCTACCAAAGAATGGTTAAAGAAGAATAAAGTTAATGTTTTGGAATGGCCAAGTCAAAGTCCTGACCTTAATCCAATCGAAATGTTGTGGAAGGACCTGAAGCGAGCAGTTCATGTGAGGAAACCCACCAACATCCCAGAGTTGAAGCTGTTCTATACAGGGTTCGAGCCCCGTGGCCGGCGAGGGCCTTTCTGTGTGGAGTTTGCATGTTCTCCCCGTGTCCGTGTGGGTTTCCTCCGGGTGCTCCGGTTTCCCCCACAGTCCAAAGACATGCAGGTTAGGTTAACTGGTGACTCTAAATTGACCGTAGGTGTGAATGCGAGTGTGAATGGTTGTCTGTGTCTATGTGTCAGCCCTGTGATGACCTGGCGACTTGTCCAGGGTGTACCCCGCCTTTCGCCCGTAGTCAGCTGGGATAGGCTCCAGCTTGCCTGCGACCCTGTAGAAGGATAAAGCGGCTAGAGATAATGAGATGAGATGAGATTAAAAATGTCGCCATGCTGTCATTCTTCACTTCGCATGAGCTAACAGTACGCGTTAGTAAGATGGCTAATGCTTTAATCTTTTCTCACTTAGACGATTATAGTGTTTTCGTTCCAGGAACATCTGAAAGTATTTCAGTATCGTGTTCAGGACTTTGCAGTCGGACCGAGTGAATGTATCAGAGAAACACTTTAAACCTCTCTGTTATATCTATTTAAGCATCTCGGCACTCTCTGACTGTTTCAATTAGAATTGATTTCAGAATCGGTTTATTGGTTTTTAAAGCTCTTAAAGTTTTTCACCACCTTCATACAGCTCGGAAAGTGAGACACACTGCGCTCCAAATCGAGTTTGAGGATAATCAAATGCTTATTGAACATCCCAAGAGCATGAGAGAAGCAGAAGAGGCCTTTTAGCCATATGCTCTACAGATCTTCCTCATAGCTCCAGTGCAAAATTAAAGTCGTAAATGCTGGACACCAAACCTGCAGGCTCACTGATTACATTTGGGCTAAGTGGATTTTTCACCAAACTATTCCATTTAGTTTTTATTCCAAAGAGCTGCAACTTATTCCTTCTCTGTATTTACCTGTATAAGACTTCCTGTATAGTCAGTCATTTTTTAGTCAATGATAATGTTTTTGATGGTTCTGTTGATAGTTTTTTTTATAGTTCCGACCTTAAACATACTTTTTAATAAATTTTTTTTTAATTACAGTGTATTCACTAAGAAGCATCACCGACTAAAAAATATAGAATACAATTTAAAGCTAGACCACCTTTCAGATTTTTCAAGTGTAGGTCATAAAAGAATTTTCCCAACACCCAATTATTTTTGTTTAGTGACCGAAAGCTACTGAATTCGACTTCCCATTTTATTTTTTTTGTTTTTTTTAAATAGAACAATTAATGACTTTAGAGCCACGTGTCCCTAAATTCTCCGCTATTTTTTCCTGCTTCACCATGAACCAATTCAAGATACTACGTCGTGCATCACGTGGTGGGCTTTCCCTGTTCACGCACGGCATTGTGGGATATAAATTTGAAACAGGAGAGAAAAATGGAGGACGTGAGTGTGCAAATGAAACGTGAAAGAGCGACTACAGTAACAGAAAGAAAGCGAGAAGAAAAGACGTTATGTTATATACGAAGGAAAGGAAACGCAGGACCAAACTAATAAACATGGGCGCTCAGCGAGCACCTCGGTGTGATCAGCTGTTCGTTTAGCGACAGAATGATGGAACTGTCAGTGCACGCTCAAAGGGAAACCTGTAGATGGCAGTAATGCAACACTGTGGATGCCAGCTGCTGTAAAACCCAAAAGAAGAAGAAGAAGAAGAAGGTAAACCTGCGCATGCGCGCACGGACTTCCTCTGTCTGCTTGACTGCGCCAAGCGAGCGATTTCATGCACATTATTTGCTTTAATCCCCTCAAATTAAATAACTTCCCAGCCACAGAATGGCCTGATATTTTGTGAGATATTACAGAAATAAACAGAAATCACAATCACCACATTTCAGACGCAACTAAATTTCACTGACTTTATGAAATTGAAAGGCCGTCTCGCTTTAAATAAAGAAGAGTGGTGTTCCAAGATATTTCAGATTACATCACTGGGATGTTTCACTGTGTGTATCACTCACTTGTCTGTGTCCTGAACGTAAAATTCCACTTCCTAGTCCTAACTGGTTACTATGGTTGTGTTAGCGAGATCATCAGCAGACATGATAGGGCAAATGATATTTTTCAGGAATGTACCTTTCAACATAAAATATGAAAGCTTATCAGATGAAGATGAAAAGGAAGAAGGAACAGTGATTTTAGTGCATGCCTCTTTAGCAAGAATGAACAAATCGATTAGCCTGGCAAGCCAGACTAAATGTGAATATTTAGTCTGGCCTCGATCCGTAGACATTTCCGAAGGGGGTGGGAGGAACAACCCGCTGTCTTTCAAACTGTCTCTGTGCGTATAGGCCAACGCTCTGACCAATCAGCGCAACAGTGACTGTGACGTAGTCAGAGCGACAGAAAGCAGTGGGGGAGGCCTTGAAATAAATAATTTTTCAAAATGCGTATTAATTAATAAACAGGTTCTAGATATTAAGAAGTTTGGAGATAATGACCACAAGTTTGGAGTCTGTACCACATACTTAACATACACTCATTTTTTCCAAGTGTTTTTCAAGGGTTTGCTTAAACTGTTTTTGAGAGTTTTTATTTAGTGGTGTTTGGTGAAATAATTTCCCTTAAATTTAAAATAACGGGAAAATAAGAAACAATCAAAAAGTAATGTTTCAAAGCTGTTTATTAATTATTCGTACTGCACAAACTACGAGCGGAGCCAGCTGGTAGATCAGACTTTTGCCATAGCCGGTCGGCAAAACAGCGAAAACGTCCTTCTTGAAAAGGAATGAGCGGAGAGCATCTTCCTGCTCATGTTTCAACGAAAACTCCAAGTCTAATTCTTCTAAAACTGATTCCAAAGCGGAGTCAAACGCGCGCTGTTCACTAGCCGTAGCCATCTTTCCTGCTGTGCTTTCTCCAGCGTCGCGCAGCTTTGTCGTCACTCCTGCAAAAGCCCGCCCAAAGAATCCAAACAAAAACCTTGCGTTGTGATTGGCGGGCACGATTTGATGCCCGGGGTGTTTTTGTTTATATGGTGCGAGGCTAGACCCACTCGCTAGGCAAAAATATTTTTGGCCGCTAGGCGGGTGGGTCTAGTTTACTAGGCTACAAATCGATGTGAGTTAGCAGAAAAAAAAGGGGGCAGCACAGTGGTGTAGTGGTTAGCGCTGTTGCCTCACAGCATGAAGGTTCTGGGTTTGAACCCAGTGGCCGACGAGGGCTTTTCTGTGTGGAGTTTGCAGTTCTCCCTGTGTCTACGTGGGTTACCTCTGGGTGCTCCGGTTTCCCCCACAGCCCAAAGACATGCGGGTTTGGTTAACATTGGGCAGCCTTGGCCTGAGGTGCCCTTGAGCGAGGCCTCTACCTCCCAACTGCTCCCTGGGTGCTGTTAGCATGGCTGCCCACTGCTCTGTGAGTGTGTTCGCTGCTTCAGATGGTTTAAATGCCGAGAGGAATTTCACAAGTGTACCTGTGATGAATAAAGCTGTCATTCTTCTTCTTCCTTTTCTAACCAGCTCGTCGACGTATTATAAAGTGAGTGTGGGTTGTTCGGGATCTATTTCAGTTCATGGAGCAAAAACAAACAGAACATTTGACCATACTGTGTCTGAATTGATGCTTTCCCATTTGCTTTGACTGGATTATTATGAAGGTTTTTTCCTCTCAACCCACGGGCAATTTAGAGTAGCCGGTTAACCGAACCACATCTCTTTGGACTGTGGGAGGAAACCAGAGCACCTGGAGGAAACCCACGCAGACACAAGGAGAGCATGCAAACTCCTCACAGAAAGGCCCCGGTCAGCCATGAGGTTCGAACCCAGAACCTTTTTGCTGTGAGGCAACAGCGCTAACCACTGAATCACCGTATCACCCATAACCAGGGTGCGATTTGTCAAAAAACCAGAAGGGGAGATGGTTTTTTTTTTTAATCATGAAACTTCACAAAATTAAGGTAACAATAGGCTAACACTTGGGTGGCCAACCCGCGGCTCGCGAGCCGCATGCGGCTCTTTGCCCGGTGTCATGCAGCTCTTACGTTCATATCGAAGTTTGTGTTTGTGTTTTTTTTATGTGCGTGTGCGCTTTGCTTGAGTTCAGTATGGTATTTTCGTCAAATGCATCTTCGCTTTGCTTGGGTATATTACAGTATTTTCAGGTCATGTCAAATGCGCATGTGTGTGAGATAATCGCTAAGTTTTTGGGCAAGGTGTATCTTGTGTCAAGTAGCCTCTCAAAATGGCAATGAAAAAATGCACAGCAAAACGAAAATATGAAGACGAACATGGGACATTTTTAACAGAGTGGGAGAGTTTATACTTTTTTGTTGAACGTAATGGCAAGCCATTCTGCCTTATATGTCAGTCGTCATTAGCTCATTTCAAAGCTTCCCGCCTCCCTGAATAAGCAAGGAGCCAGATATGCAACACTAATTGAAAACCTGCACGAAAGCTTTGTAACCCGGTTCCGTGATATACAACTGAAAAGGCCACAGGTTACGTTCCTCGTCGACCCATTCAATGCGGAGATGGACTGTTTGAAAGCCCTGCTTGTCACAGATGAGGCTGCGGCTGAGTTGGAGATGATCGATCTTCGTGAGGAAGACCAACTGAAACCTGTTTTGAGGGAAGGCACCATTGAGTTTTGGAAAAGTGTGCCATTGGAAAAATACCCGAATGTGAAACGGGCTGCGCTTAAGATACTGTCAATGTTTGGGTCAACATACGTCTGCGAGTCTGTGTTCTCTACCATGAAACACGTGAAGTCAAAGCATCGTTCTGTTCTGACTGAAACCCATGTGAAAGAACTGCTTCGAGTGGCAACGACGGAATACAAGCCAGATTTGAAGAGGATTGTTCAAGGCAAGGAATGTCAGAAGTCCCACTAAGCAACATGCATAGTAAGTGCACACAATATTGATTGCTGTAAATGACTGGCCTGTGGTATTAGTACTGACTGAAGGAGTAAATTTCTCTCATGTTGGCGTGTGACATTTACTATTAATCTGGCTGAGCAGAGATGAGTGCTTGAGCGTGTGTGTCTGTGAGGGAGGGGGGGCGATGTTCATGTGTGGTCATGTGTATGGTGCGGCTTTTTTTTGGTAATGCCATGAGTCCCACTAAGCAGCATGCATAGTAAGTGCACACAATGTTCATTGTTAAAAATGACTGGCCTCAGCCTGTGGTCTTAGTACTGTAGGAGTAAATATGTTGGTGTGTGACATTTACTATTAATCTGGCTGAGCAGAGGTGTGTGTGTGTGTGTGTGTGTGTGTGTGTGTGTGTGTGTGTGTGTGTGTGTGTGTGTGTGTGTGTGTGTGTGAGAGAGAGAGAGAGGAAGGGATGGGTGATGTTCGTGTGCCCATGTGTATGATGTGGCTCTTTGCGGTAATACAATAAAAAATGTGACTCTTGGTCTCCAACTGGTTGGCCACCCCTGGGCTAACAGCTCAATAACATCCGATGATATCAAATGAATAACACTAAATGAAAACGAACACATCTTCCTATCTCTCTGACTAAATACACGAACACTAACACAACAAAGTTCGCATTGCTTGTCACGTTGCTGTGATGTTTCTCTCCCTCCGGATTAAATGGACAGTGACTCGAAAATCACTAAAATACATGAATACTAAATGAACAGTTTGCTCTGATGGCGCAGTTCATGTGGCCTTTTCTGCTTTCCCGTCGGTGCGCTATCCGCCGCGTTTCGCGTTTCTTTAATCCACATTTCTGCGAATTTCTCAGCAGGGAAGGAACACACGTCTGGCCCATTGACAGCGAGGAAAAGAAGGCTGTCAGTGTGGATACATTCATTCTGCTGCGCTCATCAGTAAGGATGTGATTCATGGCGCTAAATCCACGTTCACACTCTGGATATTGTTATTATCTACAATGTATCTATTTGCTGGGGACGTTCGTGAACATCAAAGCTGCCACTTTGGGTCATTTTGAAAGTGAGTGCAATGTAGACCATAGAAAACTGTGTCACAACATGCCTGTCATGTCAACTTTTTTTTTTGGTTTGTTTGTTTTATTGACGGGGTTGTCCCCGAGGATTTTTTTTCAGCAGAGATAAAAACCAGAGGGGGATGATCCCCACCACCACCAGCAAATCGCACCCAGCCCATAACTATTATTATTATTCATCTCATCTCATTATCTCTAGCCGCTTTATCCTGTTCTACAGGGTCGCAGGCAAGCTGGAGCCTATCCCAGCTGACTACGGGCGAAAGGCGGGGTACACCCTGGACAAGTTGCCAGGTCATCACAGGGCTGACACATAGACACAGACAACCATTCACACTCACATTCACACCTACGGTCAATTTAGAGTCACCAGTTAACCTAACCTGCATGTCTTTGGACTGTGGGGGAAACCGGAGCACCCGGAGGAAACCCACGCGGACACGGGGAGAACATGCAAACTCCGCACAGAAAGGCCCTCGCCGGCCACGGGGCTCGAACCCAGGACCTTCTTGCTGTGAGGCGACAGCGCTAACCACTACACCACCGTGCCGCCATTATTATTTTTATTATTATTATTATTATTACTAGTATGTATGTATTATTTGCTTGTATTAAAATGAACACATTGTTTAATTATAAAAAAATCATGAAATTTAAGCTAACAGCAAATTCCTTTTTAACACGTCGAGGTCAGTTTTATATTTTGCTGTTGTTTCTGTGTCCTGGTTTAAAGCAGTGTGTAATAACTATAGTGACTGTTTCCTGATCTCCACTTGGTGGATTATTTTTAGATTTCTGACTATGGGATGTATTCGACCCGAGAGCTCTTCTTTTCTCTTCCCTGTAGTGCCATGTAGTGGTCACAGTGTGCCGGTACAATTACAGTAGAAAGGAACTGAGGCTGAGAAATTTATTATTATTATTATTATTATCAAAAATAGTTAAGAGTCAATGCTTGAAATGTATCTGCAATTATAGAAAACGGGGCATGTCGGGGAACCCCCCACCCACCCACCCAGTTCTGCTCAGAAAAAGCTGAAAAACTTACATCATCTCCTTTTGGACCTGGAAGTGACTTGCCCTGTAAACAGAGACAGACTTCAGTATTACTCTTTATCCATATTATCTGTAATATACAGTCCACATATCCTGTATGTACAGAATGTACACCACACTGCCGCTGACTTCTGGATAAGTCAGAAGGTGTTGATTAATTTCCCAGTAGTGCAGCTCATATATTAATGCTCTCATTCTAATACAATATCTTTTCTATAGTGACAACTTATTCGATCAACAGAAATGGGTTAAAAATGCTGAGAAACAGTCAGAGATAAAGCTATCGCTTTTCTTTTAATATTATCAACTTTAAGAGACAGAATAAAAACAGGCTGGTGAGGGAATGACTGTTTATAGCTGCTAGAACACAAGTGATAACATTATTTATTCTAGCCACATTCACTGGATATGAGCAACAATGTGCTCTGATTGGCTACTCTACTACTAGGATATCAGCTCATATACCGTACCATGAGTAGAGAAAAACGAAATGGCGGAGCGTGCTACTGAACCAACCGAGGACAAAATAAAACCTCTACTTGAAAACAAAACCCCCAAAATACAAAAAAAGCAATAAAATACAGAATGAAAGTATTTGATGCTAAGAACGTATCTTTTTTTAATTTTCAAGAATTATTATTATTATTATCATCATCGCATTTTTCACAAATTGCTCCTGTCATTTCGCCGGTTTGTTTACATTCTAAGCGGAAATGATTTTGTTGGATGTTTTGTATAAAGTTTTTATTTATCGAATTTGCAAAAAATAAAAATAAAAATGCTCTGTTTCTCAAAATCCAGTGAATGTGGAGAGAATAAAACAGTTATTCCACTCAATCTAGTCGTACATGGATTATAGACAACTCGGTGCTACGCGCCTCATCGGCTATCAGCTCATGTACGACTCGATTTTGAGGAATAACTGTGAAATGTAACTATGGATGAATAAAAAGCATAATATGCTGTTCTTTAATTAATAAAGAAATTGGCAAAGAGAAATAAAATACTTCAGGATGTGCTGTTATTGGAAAATAATCCATTTCCTGTGTGTGTGTGTGTGTGTGTGTGTGTGTGTGTGTGGTTGTTTGCTGGATGCTTCAACAGTATGATGTTTACAGGGTAAAGTATGTAAATACACGTGTGTATGTTTATATGCAGACGTACCGGTCGTCCTTGTATCCCTACGGGACCCTAATGAAGAAGAGCAGAAAGAATGTCACTGCCAAAGATCCAAAAGGAAAAGTTTGGCAAAAAATGAAATAAAATAAAATAAAATAAAATAAAATAAATCACTAAACTACATTTCCACAACTTGCTCTAACGCCAAATGAAATCAATCAATCGAGACGGTTCCGGTGTCACTTGGCACTCGAGCTGCAGTAACATTTCGCCACACTCATATAAAGTTTGCCCCAAAAGTTCCGGCACATGTTAATAAATGCTGCGAATGTGTGTGATTGTTAACTACATCAACCTTGTGGCTCCTGCACCCGGTTAAAGGAGCAAACTTCAAACACTTAGCATAAGGTGGACATTTTTTAACCCTTTAATGCAGAAATTATTTAGAAACATACCCAGATTCTTTATATTTTAATGACTTAAATTGCATTTCAGTTTAGTTTACAACAAAAAGTCAGGGTTAAAAAGGGTTTCCTTGAGTCAAAAAATTTTTTTTTCTTAAAAAGCTAAAGCATTTAGCCATAGAGTACAAAAAAATGGTGGGAAAATAATGATATATTTGAATTGATCTTTTTGTGTGTGTAGAAAGAAGAAAGATACCACAGACTTGCCGGATTATTGTAAAAACTGCCATAAGTCTGGACACCAATCATCTCATCTCATCTCATTATCTGTAGCCGCTTTATCCTGTTCTACAGGGTCGCAGGCAAGCTGGAGCCTATCCCAGCTGACTACGGGCGAAAGGCGGGGTTCACCCTGGACAAGTCGCCAGGTCATCACAGGGCTGACACATAGACACAGACAACCATTCACACTCACATTCACACCTACGCTCAATTTAGAGTCACCAGTTAACCTAACCTGCATGTCTTTGGACTGTGGGGGAAACCGGAGCACCCGGAGGAAACCCACGCGGACACGGGGAGAACATGCAAACTCCGCACAGAAAGGCCCTCGCCGGCCACGGGGCTCGAACCCGGACCTTCTTGCTGTGAGGCGACAGCGCTAACCACTACACCACCGTGCTGCCCGAAAACAATCATGAAAGGGTTAAATCTAACAGTATAGGAAATTTGAATTTGATTATTCTTACTCTTAAGCCTTGTGGACCGTATGAGCCTGGAGTTCCTGGTGCACCAAGGATGCCGGGTAATCCCTTGAAAAAAAGAAATGCAAAATTAAAAAAAAAAAATAATAATTAAAAAACCCTAACTGTCCACTTTATTAGGAACACCCCTACATCCACCTGTTGTTTTATTTGATGCAGTTCTCTAATCAGCCGATCCCTTGAAAATCATGCAGATACAAATCAAGAGCTTCGGTTAATGTTCACAATGTTCAAACATCAGAACGGGAAAAATTGTGATCTCACAGTGAAGTGTGACTTTCTTTCTTTCACTGTGGTATGGGTGTTGGTTTGAGCCAGATATTTTTGGTTTGAGTATTTCAGAAACTGCTGATCTCCTGGGGTTTTCACACACAACAGTCTCTAGAGTTTACACAGACCGAGTGGTGCAAAAAACAAAAAACACTCAGTGAGTGAGTGAATGAGTGACTGTTCTGTGGGTGGAAACAAACACCCTGTTGATAAGAGAGGTCAGAGGAAAATGGACAGATTTGAGGTGGTTCGAGCTGCTTTTTTGCCAGGAAGGATATAGTAACTCATATAATAACTCTTTACAACCGTGGTGAGCAGAAAAGCATCTCAGCATGCAACAGAAAACAGAAGAACACACTGGGTTCCACTCCTGCAGCCAAGAACAGGGATCTTAGAATCAACAACAAGTTCCAATTAAAGTGGCCGGTGAGTGTATATCGTAAAGTGACAGAATAATGAAATGTCCACATTCACTGGATATGAGCAATCGCACACTCTTATTGGCTACTCTGCTACTTGGATATCAGCTCATATTCCATGAGTAAAGAAAACAAAATGGCGGCGCGTGTTACTGAACCAACTGAGGACAAAATAAAACCTCTACTTGAAAACAAAACCCCCCAAAATAAAAAAAGCAACAAAATATGGAATGAAAGTATTTGATGGTAAGAACCTTTTTCCAGAATTATTATTATTATTATTATTATTATTGCATTTTTCACAAATTGGTCCTGTCATTTCACTGGTTTGTTTACATTCTAAGTGGAAATGATTTTGTCGGATGTTTTGTATAAAGTTTTTATTGATCAAATTTGACAAAAAACCAATAAAAATGCTCTGTTTCTCAAAATCCAGTGACTGTGGATAGAATAAAACAGTTATTCCACGAAATCTCGTCGTACATGGATTATAGACTACTCGGTGCTACGTGTCTCATGGAGTAACTGTTAATTATATATCTATATATTGTAATGCATGTCTTTGTAATTCTTAAACTATATTACACATGAATTTTAAAAAAATATAATGATGAAGTAACCACCCTAAGACAGGATAAAAATCAACTTACAGGAACTCCAGGAAGGCCAGGTGGACCTGGAGATCCTTGCTGGAAAGTTAGCAATGATAAATATTAGCCACAGTTAATTGATACACACTATATTGAGCCATATTTATCATATGACTCTGAATAAAAAAGGTATCTCAGTGAAACTCAGAGAGATTCCAGTCCAAATTAGCCATAATACCGTTCTAGGTTGACTAGCAACAGTGATGGATTTACAACGGAAATTATCAAATGAGGAATCCAACGCATTTTACTTCCACAGCGTGATGTATTTTCAAAGGAAACTGGATATTTGGGCAGAGTGGAGTTGATGTAAATTTGCTTGAAGTAAACAAACCTGATATATATTGATGAAGCTCGGCTCCCCCTTCACACCTTTCTGTCCTTTAGGTCCCTGAAAGCAGAACAGGCACAGTTTTAAATATATGTCATGAGTTTTAAATTAAATATTTAATTACGTATTAATTGTTCCTATATAGTAAAGAAATTACGAAAATAAAAGACTTACATGTCGTCCAGGTATTCCATCCAACCCATGTGTCCCAGGGACACCTTTTCCCCCTGGAGACCCTTTAGCGCCACATGATCCTGGTGGACCTGGAAGACCTCCATCACCAACATGGCCCTGATATGCACAAAAAACACAGGATGCTGAGCATGAGGCTCTAAAATAAGTCATGAGGTTATCCTTTATACCACAAACACCAGAAGGAGCCAATTAGCCAAACACGGATATGGTTCTAATGATGTTTAATTCCATTTCATGAGTATAGTTAAGTACTTTTTGAGTACTTACATCCACACCATTTGCTCCAGGAAAGCCTGGGAGACCAGTCATCCCCTTGTTTAAAAAAAAAAAAAAGTTAAAGCAGCCATATGTAACTTTTAATTCCCTTTGCTGTTTGCTTTGCAATGAAACTATTGACAAGCCTCAGCTGACCACACTTTGCATTTTGAATTGGATTTTGTGCAAAAGGAGAGATGAGGGAGATGAGCGGCTGTGCTTTGGTTGGAGACAGGGCTTATTTCTGGGCCAGAAAAACCTCAAAAGAGAAGCCAAAAACTTATACACTTATTAAATCCATTACAGGGCAATACTGTGAAGCACAATTTTCTATGGTAGCTTATTAATAATAAAATGAATTATTATTATTACACATCTAGAAACATTTAAACCTTACAAACTGCCCCTTTAATTCAGCATCACACATTCATTCCAATCATTTGTTCCATCATCATGATTTTAAAGAAAATGGCATTATCGAATAAGCTCATGCACTGTAAAAAAAAATTAGTCAAGCCAACTTAAAAATGTAACGCAACCTGCTGCCAAAGGATTTTGAGTAAACTCAACTCCGGGCCAAATAGTTGTGCTGACTTGCTCTTTTAAGTCGACACAGATGAGTATTTTATGTTGACCTTACTTTATTTAGCAAGTTCAGTGCATTCAAGGGCGGCACGGTGGTGTAGTGGTTAGCGCTGTCGCCTCACGGCAAGAAGGTCCGGGTTTGAGCCCCGTGGCCGGCGAGGGCCTTTCTGTGTGGAGTTTGCATGTTCTCCCCGTGTCCGCGTGGGTTTCCTCCGGGTGCTCCGGTTTCCCCCACAGTCCAAAGACATGCAGGTTAGGTTAACTGGTGACTCTAAATTGAGCGTAGGTGTGAATGTGAGTGTGAATGGTTGTCTGTGTCTATGTGTCAGCCCTGTGATGACCTGGCGACTTGTCCAGGGTGTACCCCGCCTTTCACCCGTAGTCAGCTGGGATAGGCTCCAGCTTGCCTGCGACCCTGTAGAACAGGATAAAGCGGCTAGAGATAATGAGAATGGGATGAGTGCATTCAAATTGTGATGTTGAAATAAATTGAAATAATCATTCCAATTAACTTGGAAAAGCAAGGTGGCACAAAAAACATTAAGTTATCCTAAATTATTCTTTTTTTTTGGGGCCTTTTCCAGATAGGACAGTGTAGAGACAGGAAATGAGCAGGAGAGACACAGAGAGGGATTGGGAAATGACCTTAGGTCAGAATCAAACCCAGGTCCCTGGATTTATGGTATGGCACCTGAGCCACGACACCCTGAAATGTTCTTTTAAGTTCACATAGAAGAGTATTTTATGTTGAGTTGACTTGACTTGCCTTTAGAAGTTCAGTCCAACAAATTGTTTAGTTGAAATAAATTGAAATAATAATGGCAATTAACTTAGAAGAGCAAGTTGGCACATCATGGTTCTAAGTTGAGTTTACTCAAAATCCTTTGGCAGCAGGTTGTGTTACATTTTTAAGTTGGCTTGACTATTTTTTTTTTACAGTGATTTAGTGTGCATTACATTTTTTAGTTAACACAAACCTCTCAACACTTAAGTTCTACTTCACTTTGCCTATTATTACACAAACAGAAACAAATACCGACATACAAGGAGGGAATTCCCTGGCCTCTGTTGAGGAAAGCTTAGTCTATACTCCTATACAACGTCTCGTGTCAGTTTCCACGGACTTCTCACTCCACCCGACCGTTGAAACTTTCGAACTTGTGAAGTGCGCATGCGCAGTGGCATCGGTTAAGGGGCGTCAATCAGCACTTGAATATATAAGTTCACTTAACTTAACCTCCTAAGGCCCAAGTTGTTTTTTTTACATGCATTTTTTATTTCTCTTTGCTATTTGGGCTTATTAGAACCTGGTTAGAATAAAAACTAAGCATCATATTTTGATAAGATGTACTTTTAGAGAAAAAGTATGTCCACATATGTGGATTCTTGTTCCGAATTTCCATAAAGTGCTGTCCACGCATGTGACCACTAAGCCCTAGGAGGTTAATTTTCCAAGTCCTATGAACTTGTGGTGAAGGAAAGGCGTCTCAACTATTTTTTTTTAGTTACTTGAACAATTAGAAGGGAAATTTGTTAATTCAACTTAGAATCCTTTTTTCACTCAACAATTTTGCAAGTTACATTTTTTACAGTGTGTGTTTTAAAGTATAGATGTTTGTTTTATCCTAACAGTTGTCTTTTGGTCTCACCCTGTCCCCTGGAGGTCCATCAGGCCCTGCTTCCCCCTCCTCCCCTCGTCTGCCCTTCTCACCTTGTGGTCCCGGTGGGCCGTGTGGGCCATACTCACCCTGAATCCCCTGTTCACCCAGTTGCCCTGGTGCCCCCTGTACAGATCAGAGGGCAAATCAGTGTTCTTATATCTTACCTCGAGCCAGACTCAGGAGCGATGATCTAGGAACAGACTCCAGTCTGGTCACTTAACATTTTTGCTCTACTAGTCCATTTTATGTATTGCAGATTAGTATAGCACATCTATACTACTACTGCTAGTAGTACTTTTACTCATACTACTATATACTGTTAATACTAGTTCTACTATTACTACTGTACTACAATTACTACTACTAATATTGCCATTACTATTACTACTACTCCTACTACTAGTACTGTTATGACTAGTATTACAGCAGTAGCAGTAGTTGCACCATTACTACTATTAATACTAGTGCTCCTAATGCTAGTACTACTGCTGCAACTTCTGCTGTTGCTGCCACATGTAATTTTTCCACTACTACTACTGCTATTACTAGTACTACAATCACACATACTATTACTACTCCTACTCTGACTTATTTACTAGTACCATGACTATTACTACAAATACTACTGTAGTAATGCTACCATGATTACTACTACAACGACAGAAAATTACAAATACTAGCACTACTATTATTATCATTAATAGCAGTTAATAGTGCTACTATTAATATACATTAATATAATACATTAATAGTGCTACTAATAATAGTATTACTATTAAAACTACAACAAGTACTATTACTACTGATGCTACTGCTTCTATTACTGGCACAATTACTACTACTACCACCCCCTTACTTACTATTACAATGACATTACTACTGCTACTAGTACTACTACCATGATTGCTACTACTGTGACAAAACCTACAAATATGAGTATTATCGCTGCTGCTGTTATATTTTCACTACTAGTAGTGTTACTACTACTGTTACTAATAATAATATTACTTCTATTATAACTACTACCACTAATATTACTTCTAACATTGCTGCTACTACTACTACTATGATTTTTAACATTACTACTACGATTACTTCTAACATTATGACTATTATTACTACTAATATTACTTCAAACATTAGTACTCCTACTAGCACTGTCGCCTCACAGCAAGAAGGTTCTGGGTTCGAGCCCCATGGCCAGCGAGGGCCTTTCTGTGCGGAGTTTGCATGTTCTCCCCGTGTCTGTGTGGGTTTCCTCCGGGTGCTCCAGTTTCCCCCACAGTCCAAAGACATGCAGTTAGGTTAACATGCTTTGGGCTGAAGTGCCCTTGAGCAAGGTACCTAACCCCTGACTGCTCCCCAGGCACTGTAGTATGGCTGCCCACTGCTCTGGGTGTGCATGCGTGTGTTCACTGCTTCAGATGGGTTAAATGCAGAAGATTAATCTCACTGTGCCTCAGTGTGCATGTGATAAATAAAGAGTTCTTCTTCTGCTTCTTCTTCTTCTTCTTCTTCTTCTACTACTACTACTATTACTATTACTTCAAACATTATTATGACTACTACTACCTTTAACACTACTACTACTATTACTTCAAACATTACTATGACTACTACCACTATTACTAATATTACTTCTAACATTACTACTGGGCGGCACGGTGGTGTAGTGGTTAGCACTGTCGCCTCACAGCAAGAAGGTTCTGGGTTTGAGCCCCGTGGCCGGCGAGGGCCTTTCTGTGCAGAGTTTGCATGTTCTCCCCGTGTCCGCGTGGGTTTCCTCCGGGTGCTCCGGTTTCCCCCACAGTCCAAAGACATGCAGGTTAGGTTAACTGGTGACTCTAAATTGAGCGTAGGTGTGAATGTGAGTGTGAATGGTTGTCTGTGTCTATGTGTCAGCCCTGTGATGACCTGGCGACTTGTCCAGGGTGAACCCCGCCTTTCGCCCGTAGTCAGCTGGGATAGGCTCCAGCTTGCCTGCGACCCTGTAGAACAGGATAAAGCGGCTACAGATAATGAGATGAGATTACTACTGCTACTACCACTACGACTATTACTTCGAATACTACCATCACTTCTAGCATTTCTACTACTGCTGCTGCTACTGCTACTACTTCTAACACCACTACGACTACTACTACTCATAATAATAAAATTACTTCTAACATTACTACTACTATCACTTCTAACATTTCTACTACTGCTGCTGCTACTGCTTCTAACACTACTACTACTACTACTACTATTACTTCTAACATTACTACTACTACTTCGAATACTACTACTACAGATACTACTATCACTTCTAATATTACTACTACTGCTACTACTATTACTATCACTTCTAACATTACTACTACTGCTACTACTACTACTACTACTACTACTATCACTTCTAACATTACTACTACTGCTACTACTATCACTTCTAACATTACGACTACTACTACTACTACTACTACTACTGCTATCACTTCTAACATTACTACTGCTGCTACTACTATCACTTCTAACATTACTACTACTGCTACTACTACTACTACTACCACTACTACTACTATCACTTCTAACATTACTACTACTGCTACTACTACTACTACTACTATCACTTCGAACATTACTACTACTGCTACTACTATCACTTCTAACATTACGACTACTACTACTACTACTACTACTACTGCTATCACTTCTAACATTACTACTGCTGCTACTATACTATCACTTCTAACATTACTACTACTGCTACTACTACTACTACTACTATCACTTCTAACATTACTACTACTGCTACTACTATCACTTCTAACATTACGACTACTACTACTACTACTACTACTACTGCTATCACTTCTAACATTACTACTGCTGCTACTACTATCACTTCTAACATTACTACTACTGCTACTACTACTACTACTACCACTACTACTACTATCACTTCTACAATTACTACTACTGCTACTACTACTACTACTACTATCACTTCGAACATTACTACTACTGCTACTACTATCACTTCTAACATTACGACTACTACTACTACTACTACTACTACTGCTATCACTTCTAACATTACTACTGCTGCTACTATACTATCACTTCTAACATTACTACTACTGCTACTACTACTACTACTACTATCACTTCTAACATTACTACTACTGCTACTACTATCACTTCTAACATTACGACTACTACTACTACTACTACTACTATCACTTCTAACATTACTACTGCTGCTACTACTATCACTTCTAACATTGCTACTACTACTACTGCCACTACTACTTCTAACATTAGTACTACTATTACTTCTAACATTACCCCCACACTACCACCACCACTACTACTACTATTACTACTACTACTACTACGGATACTACTATCACTTCTAATATTACTACTACTGCTACTACTATTACTTCTAACATTACTACTACTACTACTACTACTACTACCATTACTTCGAATACTACTACTACAGATACTACTATCACTTCTAATATTACTACTACTGCTACTGCTTCGAATACTACTACTACTACTACTATTACTATCACTTCTAACATTACTACTACAGATACTACTATCACTTCTAACATTGCTACTGCTGCCAGCACTACTTCTAACATTACTACTACTATTACTTCTAACATTACCCCCACCCCCCCCACCACCACCACCACCACCACCACTGCTACTATCACTTCTAATATTACTACTACTGCTACTACTATTACTTCTAACATTACTACTGCTGCTACTACTATCACTTCTAACATTGCTACTACTACTAATGTTAGTAGTAGTATACTGCCACTACTACTTCTAACATTAGTACTACTATTACTTCTAACATTACCCCCACACTACCACCACCACTACTACTACTATCACTTCTAATATTACTGCTACTGCTACTGCTATCACTTCTAACATTACTACTACTACTACTACTACTACTACAGACACTACTATCACTTCTAATATTACTACTACTGCTACTGCTACTACTATCACTTCTAATATTATTACTACTGCTACTACTATTACTTCTAAAATTACTAATACTACTACTACTACTACTACTACTACTATTATTACTTCAAATACTACTACTACAGATACTACTATCACTTCTAATATTAATATTACTGCTACTGCTTCGAATACTACTACTACTACTACTACTACTACTACTACTACTACTACTATCACTTCTAACATTACTACTACAGATACTACTATCACTTCTAACATTGCTACTGCTGCTGCTACTACTTCCAACATTACTACTACTATTACTTCTAACATTACCCCCACCACCACCACCACCACCACTACTACTATCACTTCTAATATTACTACTACTGCTACTGCTACTACTATTACTTCGAATACTACTACTACTACTTCTATCACTTCTAACATTACTACTACTACTACTACTACTACTACTGCCGCTACTACTTCTAACATTAGTACTACTATTACTTCTAACATTACCCCCACCACCAGTACTACTACTATCACTTCTAATATTACTACTACTGCTACTGCTACTACTATTACTTCTAACATTACTACTACTACTACAGATACTACCACTTCTAATATTACTACTACTGCTACTGCTACTACTATTACTTCTAACATTACTACTACTACTACTACTACTACTACTACAGATACTACCACTTCTAATATTACTACTACTGCTACTGCTACTACTATCACTTCTAATATTATTACTACTGCTACTACTATTACTTCTAACATTACTACTACTACTGCTGCTACTACTACTACTACTACTACTACTACCACTTCGAATACTACTACTGCAGATACTACCATCACTTCTAATATTACTACTACTGCTACTACTATTACTTCTAACATTACTACTACTACTACTACTACTACTACTACTACTATCACTTCTAACATTACTACTACAGATACTACTATCACTTCTAACATTGCTACTACTGCTGCTACTACTTCTAACATTACTACTACTATTACTTCTAACATTACCCCCACCACCATCACCACTACTACTATCACTTCTAACATTACTACTACTGCTACTGCTACTACTATTACTTCTAACACTACTACTACTACTACTACTACTACTACTACTACTACTACTATCACTTCTAACATTGCTACTACTACTACTGCTGCTACTACTTCTAACATTATTGCTACTATTACTTCTAACATTACCCCCACCACCACCACCACTACTACTACTACTATCACTTCTAACATTACTACTACTGCTACTACTATCACTTCAAATACTATTACTACTACTACTAGTACTAGTACTACTACTACTACTACTTATAACATTACTACTACTACTACTACTACTACTACTACTACTACTACTACTATTACTTCTAACATTACCACCACCACCACTACTACTTGTAACATTACTACTACTACTACTACTACTACTACTACTACTACTACTATTACTTCTAACATTACCACCACCACCACTTCTAACATTACTACTATTACTTTTAACATTACTTCTACTACTGCTGCTGCTGCTGCTTTTAGAATTATTACTAGTATTCCTTCTAACATTAGTACTACTACTAAGAGGCTTTTCTAGGCCTCTTTGCTTTCTTTTCAGTGGCTTGCACTATTTTTTCCAAACATTTTTTAAAGATTACTGTTATTTATCACAGTAAAACCTACTGGTTTTGAACTGTATGAAGTTAAATACGACTGAAGTTGTGGAATTACAGACATGTAACAATGTGCTATAATTATAGCTAATTCTATATTAACTACATTGTAACTACTCTTTATTTACACATTATTAACATTGTGGTTACGCTGTTTCTTAAACTGTAATAAGGGCGCTGTAAGATAGAATGAAAAAGAAGATTTATATCTGAAGACAGTTCATACCCGGGCACCTTTGGCAGGTTGGCATGTGCACGTAGAGCAGTTCCTGCCATTACATGGCTCCAACACTTTACCCTGAACAAAAATACAGGAAGTGAGGTGAGAAACACAAAACACACGACACAACTCACACGACACAACTTAATCATTTTCATGTCACTAAATTGAATCATTTTTCAGCACAGAAATGACAATGTACTATTATTAGCAGTGGCTCTGGTGTAGTCGGTAAATTCTATCTTTCTAAGTTGAACCGTGTTTTAGCCTTTCCCCTGGTTCTAAAAGCACTAAAGATGGTGGGAAAGTGACAAATGGCCTTCCAGCTGTGGTGGGAATATCTCAGTGAGATAACAAGCGCAGCCTCACTGCCAGTCCTGATTCATTCCTGAGTCTGTTTTTTTTTATAAACATGAGTAGCATTTTCAACATTGTTGAACAGATATTTGAAATTTTGTTCTGAGAACGGTGAAACCCACACAGCTGCTGACAAGACCAAAATGCTTTCACTTTTCATATCATGCACTCAGGGGTCAAGGCAGGCACAGCACACATGTTTTATTAATAAATAATTCAAATAAACAAATGCAAGGGACTCTAATGAGTTTTCTTGACAGGAAATGAAAAAAGTGCATGCTTGAATTATGATATTAATAAACTGAGATTCTGGTTATTTTTCAGGAGAAATCAGAGGCACTGTGTAAATATCTTTTTCTCTATGTGTACAGGTGTTTCTTCATGGTGATGTCAGCTGCCTGTATTTTCTCAGAATGTACACTCAAGTCAAAGTGCACTACCACAAACTTACCATCTTTTTCTCAGCTCACAGCCGTGACGTTATTGGAAACCTGATGAGATCTTCTGCTGTTGCAGGTCATACTCGATGAGCTGTGCATGCTGAGATGCTTTTCTGTTCACCACGGTTGTAAAGAGTGGTTATTTGCTTTACCTGTCAGCTCGAACCAGTCTCTGATGAGTCAAGGAGTTTCCGCCCGGAGAACTGCCACTCACTGCCACTCGCTTGTTTTTTTCCCCCTCACTATTCTGTGTAAACTCACAATAGAGACTGTGATGCGTAAAGGAGATCAGCAGGTTCTGAAACACTCACACCAGTCAAGATCTGACACCAACAACCATGTCACTGAAATCACTGAGGTTTCTTTTTTCTCCTATTCAGATGCTTGATGTGAATATTAAAGCTAGACTGCTTTTCAATTTCATAAAACCGGTGAAATTTAGTTCCGTCTGAAATGTGGTGATTGTGATATATGTTTATTTCTGTAATATCTCAAAATATCAGGCCATTCTGTGGCTGGGAAGTTATTTAATTTGAGGGGATTAAAGCAAATAATGTGCATGAAATCGCTCGCTTGGCGCAGTCAAGCAGACAGAGGAAGTCCGTGTGCGCATGCGCAGGTTTACCTTCTTCTTCTTCTTTTGGGTTTTACGGCAGCTGGCATCCACAGTGTTGCATTACTGCCATCTACAGGTTTCCCTTTGAGCGTGCACTGACAGTTCCATCATTCTGTCGCTAAACGAACAGCTGATCACACCGAGGTGCTCGCTGAGCGCCCATATTTATTAGTTTGGTCCTGCGTTTCCTTTCCTTCGTATATAACATAACGTCTTTTCTTCTCGCTTTCCATTACTGTAGTCGCTCTTTCACATTTCATTCGTACACTCACGTCCTCCATTTTTCTCTCCTGTTTTAAATTTGTATCCCACAATGCCTTGCGTGAACGGGGAAAGCCCACCACGTGATGCATGATGTAGTATCTTGAATTGGGTCATGGTGAAGCAGGAAAAAATAGCGGAGAATTTAGGGCCACGTGGAGATAAATTCATTAATTGTTTTATTTAAAAAAAACTAATAAAATTGGAAGTCTGTGATTTTGAATTCAGTAGCTTTCAGTCCACTAAACAAAAATAATTGGGTGTTGGGAAAATTCTTTTTATGACCTACACTTGAAAAATCTGAAAGGCGGTCTAGCTTTAACATAAAGTAGTTTCTAACCTTTTTTTTTCAATTCACTTACATGTACTATATTTCTGAGGGTGTAGATTTTAGAAATTTAGATTTTCTATTTATTATTTACAATAACGTCATTAAAACAAAAATACTAACATATAGTACATTCAAAACCTGACAAGAACCCTATGATGACTCAAATAACTACTCTGTACAAACATGGTGAGCAGAAAACCATCTCAGAACGTACAACTCATTGAAGCTTGAGGTGCATGACCTACAAGAGCAGGAGACCATATTGGCTCACTTCCTCTCAGTGAAGAACAGGAGTCTGAAGTTTTATTTTAAAAAGAAAATTTTAAATGCATGAACAAGCCAATGTATGGGTGGTGTTCCCATAAAAGTGCACAGTGACCTTCAGAGGTTATAATTATACACTCATTATCACTTACTGCATCAGTGTGCCGTTCAGTAAGATGCACCAGTACGATCCACCTGCAGCAGCAAATAAAACACTCGTTTATTTCCTTTTCCCTTTCTGCTGTTTAACACAAGCTCAGTCCGATGCATGTTTGGATGAAATCTATCCATGTAGCCACACTTCCACTTCCATCTTGTAGACCTTAAAGGAAAAATCCACCCTCAATGATTTGGGTATTAATCTTTACAACTATTGTGAGATCTTTGAATTTAACTTTGGATGTCCAAGATTTAACTTGTAATGAAATTCTGAATTTATTTTCTGTACATTAAACATCTTTCATGGACACCTTTGATTTTCACTTTAGTTCCCAGTTTCCTTCATTATCCACAGTGCCACTCGAGATACAGATAGTGATGCAGTGGGATTCCATTTCAACTGGGAAGTCGGGATTTGCATGTTGGACAGTTCGAAATAACCTCACCAACCCTGACCTCAAAATCCAAGATGGCTGTTTAGCAGATCAACAGTAAATATTTCATTGATTAGCACTGATTTCATTGATTGATTTGATAAATTTGGGAACTTTTTGTTTGTGAATGTGTCAATATAATAAAAAGAAAATCACACACTGGCTTGAAGATTTGAAGTTTTTCTTCTTGTGTTGAAAAACTCGCATTTTTCATATGAAATACATCACGGATCTGAGTGACATATTTAAATACAACCCCGATTCCAAAAAAGTTGGGACAAAGTACAAATTGTAAATAAAAACGGAATGCAATAATTTACAAATCTCAAAAACTGATATTGTATTCACAATAGAACATAGACAACATATCAAATGTCGAAAGTGAGACATTTTGAAATTTCATGCCAAATATTGGCTCATTTGAAATTTCATGACAGCAACACATCTCAAAAAAGTTGGGACAGGGGCAATAAGAGGCTGGAAAAGTTAAAGGTACAAAAAAGGAACAGCTGGAGGACCAAATTGCAACTCAGTAGGTCAATTGGCAATAGATCATTAACATGACTGGGTATAAAAAGAGCATCTTGGAGTGGCAGCGGCTCTCAGAAGTAAAGACGGGAAGAGGATCACCAATCCCCCTAATTCTGCGCCGACAAATAGTGGAGCAATATCAGAAAGGAGTTCAACAGTGTAAAATTGCAAAGAGTTTGAACATATCATCATCTACAGTGCATAATATCATCAAAAGATTCAGAGAATCTGGAAGAATCTCTGTGCGTAAGGGTCAAGGCCGGAAAACCATACTGGGTGCCCGTGATCTTCGGGCCCTTAGACGGCACTGCATCACATACAGGCATGCTTCTGTATTGGAAATCACAAAATGGGCTTGGGAATATTTCCAGAGAACATTATCTGTGAACACAATTCACCTTGCCATCCGCCGTTGCCAGCTAAAACTCTATAGTTCAAAGAAGAAGCCGCATCTAAACACGATCCAGAAACGCAGACGTCTTCTCTGGGCCAAGGCTCATTTAAAATGGACTGTGGCAAAGTGGAAAACTGTTCTGTGGTCAGACGAATCAAAATTTGAAGTTCTTTATGGAAATCAGGGACGCCGTGTCATTCGGACTAAAGAGGAGAAGGACGACCCAAGTTGTTATCAGCACTCAGTTCAGAAGCCTGCATCTCTGATGGTATGGGGTTGCATTAGTGCATGTGGCATGGGCAGCTTGCACATCTGGAAAGACACCATCAATGCTGAAAGGTATATCCAGGTTCTAGAGCAACATATGCTCCCATCCAGATGACGTCTCTTTCAGAGAAGAATTCTGCACATTCTCGAAGGCCAATGCTATAGCTTACCAAAGACTCGGTGCTATTAGCACGGCAGTCCAGTTATCTTCCAACTGGTGTAGCATTGAGTAGTAGCATTAGTGAAGGCCAACACTATCTTACCCACAACTTGGTGCTGTTAGCGCAGCAGTCCAGTTACCTTCCAGCCAGTGTAGCATTCATCAAAAGTGTTAGCAAAGGCCAACACTAATGCAGTCAAGCCAGTGCTACCAAGAGCCAGTGGCACAGGCTAAAGACTGAGAAACTAAGATTTCCATCTCCAGACTCTTCTTCCATGCTGCACACTCACCACAGTATTTTTCACTCAGACTTAAGTATTCACTTCCCTGTGTAATTTACTGAGTTACTTTTAAAATCAACATCAACAGCTACACACAACGGAGCGACCTGGCAGCCAAAATTCTCCCAAAATCTTCCATATTTAACGAAGCAAACTTGGTGGCCATGTTTGTTTACAAATTGTCACAGTCACTCATTAGCATGCAAGTTTTACATCTCCGACGTGTAACGTCATGTTGCCTTGACAACCATGCAATATCGTAAACCATATTCAACACTCATTCTCCATCGAACAGAGTGACGTAATACATGTAGGATAAGCGATATTCTAACAATATTGCATGCTATGAAACCAAATGAATGAAACCCACTAGAAGAGAATAGAACACGTTTTTATTCCATCGAAAAAGTGTCCTGTATGGATAATAATTCCTGATACTTCACTCTGATGACGTCACTCCCAGTGTTTTCCCACTGACATTTTGTTTGCGCATTGTCAAAATGGCAAACCGGTTCAAAATTAACTTTGATTAACTTGCATGTGTGGATGTGTCCAGATAATATAAAGAACATTACACGGTGGGGCGAAAATATGAAGTTTATCTTCTTGTGTTGAAAATATTTTCACTTGTTCGCGTAACTCACTCGAAGATAAAGTTTATATCTTTGCATAACCGTGTAATATCTTCTATATATAATGCATTATTATAAACTGGCATTGCTAACAATGGCTAACCTCAGTTTTCCAACTTGTTGTGCAGCCAACTTGATTATAAAGTTATTCCCAGCACCAACTTCTGAAGTAAATTCCATCATTTAGCCATCATCTCTACCCAAGAGAAAGAGTGATGCAGCAGCGCTTTAGTATTTTAGATTGTCCAGCTGTCTTGCCTCCTCATCTGGACACGCTTCTCAAACAGATCAGCTTCCAGGCCTTCAACGTTGATGCTAATACCACAGTCAACGCCCTCGCCATCACGACAGGTCACTAACTAGTCAAACAGAGTCTGCATTGCATTGCATTCTGGGAGTCCAGCGTTTGCGTCAATGTCTGCACGGATTTCTCATTAATATGATGTTGAAAAGTGTAAAGTAGGAAAAGATGCTCTCACTCGTTTGTTTTTAGGTTCTAACAGCAACACCTGAGTGTTATCCCAGCGCTAGGAACATTTGGGCGACACACAACACCAACCACCAACCAACATTATCATTACAATCACGATATCAACATCTTTGATGTGTTTTATCATGGATTTTTTTCTTTTAAAGACTGTTTGCCTGTATAGAACCTTATTTCCTGACACTTGCTTCATTTCAGTACTCAGTTTTATGCTACTTATATGTTGTTGTTTAAAAAAAAAATATATATATATATATATACTTAAGAAATCATAAATGAGCGTGTCACTTACCAGATAACGAGAAGATGCCTTGTGGTCCTGCAGATTAGCAGCCTCATTGCTTTGGCTTAAAAGATCAGAGTCCTTTTACTCTTGATGCTGCTTTAAGTTTCCAGCTTCTGCTCAGATCGGACATGAATTTGAACAACAGGCTTAATGTTTAATCAAGGGTTTAATTATTACTGCAAAAAGCCACTGAATATCATTCAGTGATTTATAACACAACTTTTTGTCTTGTCGAGTCTCCTTTCAAGGTCAGCTGACAATTTTTTCTTTTTATTTAAATTTCGTGTTCAAGAAAAATCTTCCCTTATATACCTTTACATACCTCTGTGTTTTGTTTCTCCCTCCTGAGGTCCTGCTTATCATCTAATCAAGCCACACACGAGCCAGTAATCATCACAAGTGCTGAAATTCCTCTCTTGTTGATCCGACATGGCTCTGGTCACTCAGTAATGTGGGCCTGTTTATGAAGAGTGGGTTGTCCCAGTCCCAAAGCACTTTTATTATCTGCAGCAGCCTCAAATCTGTGCTGCCAGTATCTCCAGCTAAAAGGAGATCTAAAAGTGATCTATAAGAGAAACTAATGATGTATATTTTTTAAAATAAAAGCAATAAAAATACTGTGAAGGATGAGAGCAACAGGGACGCTGCTGATCCTCCTCCTTGGCTGGATTGCGTTCTGGCATGGAAAGGCAGAAGGGGTAAGGTTGGGAAGTTATTAATCATTCTGGCTCATCTATTAATCATAAATGAAATGATTTGTCATTGATTTATTCCTTTTAACCTTAAACATCATGTGAACAATTCAGAATTGGAATAATATTATGGGACTGGGGTTGAAAATGAATGCTATGTTGGTTTTTATGTATCTAAAATCACTATTACAATTGCCATAATTTTAGAAAAGGCTCATATGTTTGTTGCAAGTTGATTCTAAATTGTGATTGTATTTGAAGCAATATGAATCAATGTATACATTTCTCAATCCAACACAATACACAATATTTTTTGTGTTTAACTGATTATCAGAACAAAATAGTCCTTATTATATGCCTTCACTTGTTGATTAATCTTTTATTAATCAACATACTCTGCATTTTTATTGGGGGGTGCCAAAACTTTAGAAACGGTTTGTTGGAGGGAAAACTAAATGGACAGATGTCCTTGCTTATTGTTGAAAAATGTTCAAGGATGTGGCATTGGTGTTCGGGAACATGGTTATCTTGTGGTGGTCATGAAAACAGTTTTTGTACAAATTCATCTGAATTTGTTTTCATTTCAGCGATTCAGAATAAATTATATTGTCCCTGGGTCAACAAGTCAGGAGATTATGTTAAATTTTATAAACATGTACCAAAACTGATCATAGGACACCAAGACTAGGATTTATTTGTCTTTTTTTTCCAGTTTGATTGCATCATTAGCTAAGCTATCCTCTTCCCTAAATGCAGCACTGCATAAATGCACAAAATTTTATTTTGCACAATTTTATATTGATTCATCTTAATTTTTTAAATTGTACAGTATTGACAGAGAGAACTCTGAACTCTAATGTGTATATAGATAGATAGATAGATAGATAGATAGATAGATAGATAGATAGATAGATAGATAGAGAGATAGATATTTCATAGTTATTCCATGAAATCGAGGTGTACGTGAGCTGACAGCCGACGAGGCGCGTAGCACTGAGTTGTCTATAATCCGTGCACGACTAGATTGAGTGGAATAACTGCTTTATTCTCTCCACATTCACTGGATTTTGAGAAACAGAGCATTTTTATTTTTTGCAAATTCGATAAATAAAAACTTTATACAAAATGTCCAACAAAATAATTTCCGCTTAGAATGTGAACAAACCGGCGAAATGACAGGAACAATTTGTGAAAAATGTGATAATATTAATAATAATAATACTTGAATTAAAAAAAGATATGTTCTTACCATCAAATACTTTCATTCCATATTTTGTTGCTTTTTTTGTATTTTTGGGGGGGTTTGTTTTTGAGTAGAGTTTTTAATTTTGTTCTCGGTTGGTTCAGTAACACGCTCCACCATTTTGTTTTTCTCTACTCACGGTATATGAGCTGATAACCTAGTAGTAGACTAGCCAATCAGAGCGCGCGATTACTCATATCCGGTGAATGTAGATAGAATGATTCTGTTTATATCCCTGCTCCTGGTCCTCCTGTCACTTTGCACCTTTAGACTTTACATATTTATTTTCATTTCTTCATTCCTTCATTCATCTTCTTTTCAATACTGCCACTTTTGTACAGTTTTTATATGCATTCAGCTCAATTTTTCTTTTTCGTATTAATGCACATTCACCTGTACAAAGCACGTACACAGAGATATATATTTTATCATTACATTTTTATCTTTATATTGTATAGTCGGCTTGTTCTGGAATTTTTATTTTCAATCTACTTTATTTTGTACAGCGTTGTTTTTTTTTTTTTTTTGCATGTCTGATAACTTGCTGCTATAACATAGCAATTTCCCAGCTTGGGATCAATAAAGTAAATCTATCTATCTATCTATCTATCTATCTATCTATCTATCTATCTATCTATCTATCTATCTATCTATCTATCTATCTATCTATCTATCTATCCAGCTAACTAGTTACTGACTTAATTAATGATACCTCTCCAACTATTTGACTATCAGCTATTATTCTCTCCACATTCACTGGATACACGCTCTGATTGGCTACTCTCATCAGATACTAGGATATCAGCTCATATACCGTGAGTAGAGAAAAACAAAATGTCGGAGCGTGTTACTGAACCAACCAAGGATGAAATAAAAACTCTACTTGAAAACAAAACCACAAAAAAATGCAAAAAAGGAACAAAATATGGAATAAAAGTATTTGATGGTAAGAACGTATCTTTTTAATTTTTTTCAAGAATTATTATTATTACATTTTTCACAAATTGCTCCTGTCATTTCGTCGGTTTGTTTACATTCTAAGCAGAAATGATTTTGTCAGACATTTTGTATAAAGTTTTTATTTCTTGAATTTGCAAAAAATAAAAATAAAAATGCTCTGTTTCTCAAAATCCAGTGAATGTGGATAGAATAAAACAGTTATTCCACTCAATCTAGTCATACATGGATTCTAGCCAACTTGGTGCTACGCGCCTCGTGGAATAACTGTTAAATACGTGATTGTTTCTATAGTAACATCTCATTCATAGATACCTGTACAGCGGATGCTCTATGTGACATAATAGTAATAATAAATGGATAAAAAAAAAAACTGTTGACATTTCATTCATTAATTTGTTCTGAGTAAGCACATTATCACGGTCAGGGTTGTTGTGGATCCGGAGTCTATCCCAGGAATGCTGGGGCGTGAAGAGGGAATTTATCCTGGATACACAAACACATTCACACACTCGTTCACACCATGTTCTTTTTTTTGTGGTATGTGGACACGAGGAGCACAGGAACTCGTCATAGATAGCAACCAGGAGTGTAACATTTAAAATCCCAGCGTCTGTATGTAAGGACATGACTTTTTAGGGGTCTCCTGAGATCTCCTGAGGTTAAGATAAACTCCAGATCATATTACAGTGGAGGAGGAGTTTCATTTATTCCGTGCTTTTCTGTAAAGCTGAGAGAGACGAGTGTTTCTGCACAATCGTGAATATTTTTAGACATTTCTTAGCATGTGTATAGTGTGGTTGCAGCAGTCCTGGTGGTCTTTTCTGTGTGTTTACACACACACACACACTTAAAGCACTTAAAGTAGAGATGAAAGTGAAGCAAAGAAAAAACCCTGAAATATGGGGTGGGGGGGTGGGGCTGGGCAACGGGGGGAACGTCCCCCGAAAATATTTTAATAACATAACACGCAAAACCCTGCATTCTAGTGCATTTTAACACTTATTTTCACTAAAACAAGTTATAACTTTTAAGTCTTTTTCTTTCATGTACATTAATGATTAACATGTCAAAAATATCAAATTTAATTCCCCTAGTTAATGAGTAATTTTCAGGAGTGCATTTAGAAAACGCGGTGATTTTCCTGCCTACACAGTTCATTACTTTGAAAAAAATCAGACAGTTGAAAGTAAACTCAGCAAAATCCCAAAACAGTCCTGTTAAAAAGTAAAGGTCTGTTAGAGATTCTAAAGCTTTCAGGTTTCAATGTTGGGGACATTGAGCCTCGTTTGTCAATCTTTTAGTAGAGTTGCGCGTTTGCAGAAGCTAAAGTGAACTAAAAATTTCCAATTTCGTAAGTTGGAATACTCTCGTTGTCTTCAGGATGTGGCTCATTCTGTGGCTAGGATGGCGCTAGTCAACAGCAGGTCGGTGGTGAACAAAACTTTTATACTTAATGACTTTTTCTCCAGGCGGCACGGTGGTATAGTGGTTAGCGCTGTCGCCTCACAGCAAGAACGTCCGGGTTCGAGCCCCGTGGCCGGCAAGGGCCTTTCTGTGTGGAGTTTGCATGTTCTCCCCGTGTCCGCATGGGTTTCCTCCGGGTGCTCCGGTTTCCCCCACAGTCCAAAGACATGCAGGTTAGGTTAACTGGTGACTCTAAATTGAGCGTAGGTGTGAATGTGAGTGTGAATGGTTGTCTGTGTCTATGTGTCAGCCCTGTGATGACCTGGCGACTTGTCCAGGGTGTACCCCGCCTTTCGCCCGTAGTCAGCTGGGATAGGCTCCAGCTTGCCTGCGACCCTGTAGAACAGGATAAAGCGGCTACAGATAATGAGATGAGACTTTTTCTCCCGTCATGATCTGGACTTACCGTTCCTAACTGAGACCGGATCGCTGCTGGAGTTGGTGAGTCTTCTGCCTTTGGCGAACTGTGCCCTACAAATTGTTCCTTCATTAGCACTCCAAGGCGCATTGGAAGAGGAGGCGGAGTAGCTCTTGTTTACAAAAATGTCTTCAAGATACAGTCGCTTCCTGTAGAGACATTTTCTACTTTTGAACTTCAGTGCATAACAGTGGAATCTAAAACTAACCCGTTGGTGTGTGTATTGATATACAGACCCCCAAAGCCAGATAAAGATTTTATTGCTGAATTCTCAGGCTTTCTTTCTTATTATGTGTCAGTGCATGACCGGTTATTAATATTGGGTGATTTTAATATTCATGTTTGCTGCCCAGACAAACCCTTAGTAAGGGAATTCTGTGATGTATTGGACTCTTTTGGCTTCACTCAACACATAGATCAACCCACCTATACACTGGGCCACACCCTTGACCTCATTTTGTCATATGGTTTCACTGTAGATAACATTATTATTGAGGAGGCTACTTTCTCTGACCACACACCTATCCTATTCAACACAATCCTTCCCAATTCTGTGCAGACCGTCAGAGCTTTTGGTCACTACTCTAGACGCATAAACTCACTCACTACAGCTCAGTTCTCAGACTGTTTTCTCAGTAAGGCTGTTGCTACGACTTTGTCTACAGCTGCATCTGCCTCATCTTGCCCAGATGAACTGATTGCTTTATTTCATTCCTCCTGCACATCTATTTTCGATTTAGTGGCTCCTCTTAGTTATAGACGACCACATTTCAAATCTCAGGTCAGATTAGGTGAAGCTACCCGCTCTCTTAGGCAGGCCTGCCGGAGAGCTGAAAGAAAATGGAGGAAAGATGGTCTCACTATCTCTTTCGAAATCTTTAAATTTTCACTAAAATTCTTTCAGGCAGCTGCTAAAGCTGCCAGAGCTAAGTATTTCTCTGATATTATTAATCAGCATTCCAACAGACCTAAAATTCTGTTTAACACTATAAACTCAATCACAAACCCAGCACTCTCACCAGCTCCTATCACCAATACTGATGCTTGTGAGAAATTCTTAGAATTTTTCATTGACAAGATTGAGACTATCAGAGCTCAGTTCCCCCTCCCACCGCCAACCCCCCTTTATGTCTCCCCTGGCCCTATACCTAGTTTCAGTCAATTTCATAATATTCCCCTTGCAGATTTGAAGGACTTAGTCCTACGCATGAAACCAACCTCCTCTCCTGGTGATTTTGTCCCCTCTTGTATTATTAAAGAAGCTTTTGATGTAGTTGGTCCCTCCATACAGGTAATTATTAACTCGTGTCTGTCATCTGGTGTTGTTCCTGTGTGTTTTAAGCATGCGGTTGTACAACCCCTGCTTAAAAAGCATAACCTGGATGGTAAATGCTTGAGTAATTACTGCCCTATCTCTAAGCTCCCTTTCATTTCCAAGGTGCTGGAGAAAGTTGTGCTGTCCCAGCTGCTTCCCTTCCTGTCTGAGCACAACATTCTAGAGCCATTCCAGTCAGGTTTTAGAGCACTCCACAGTACTGAAACAGCTCTGCTCAAAGTGACTAATGATCTACTGCTCACTCTAGACTCAGGCGAGAATGCAATCTTGGTCCTATTGGACCTTAGTGCGGCCTTTGATACTGTGGACCATGGCATCCTCCTTTCTCGTCTTGAGGAGTGGGTAGGCATCAGGGGCGGTCCTGGGGGCGGTCCAACCAGGCAGCCACCCAGGGCGGCATCGTGGGGGGGGGCGGCACGAGCACGGGTGTGAAAAAAAAAAAACGGTCCCAAAAAAAAAAGGTCCCCCAAAAAAAACCCCGAAAAAAAAAAAACAAGACGGGCAGGGGGGGGGGGGTGTGTGTGTGAACATTTTGGATGGGGAAGCCCAATACCAAAGTTGCGCAGGTGACGTCATCAGTGTGTGTGCCTAACTTGTCGTAGCCCCATAATATGCACAATCCCGCCAGCGGAACGTTGTACTAGTCATCAAAAAGACTTTACTACCATAGTACTACACTACTATGACATTACACAGAGTCTTAAGTAATACATTACGACTTGATCATTGCCATTCTGGTAACAGCAAATTTATAACGGGCCGTGTCCGCAACGTACAACACACGACGAGAAATGTTTAAACGACCATGTAAAGCTGTTAACATCTCGTCTCATCTCGTCTCGTCTCGTCTTCTTCCGCTTATCCGGGACCGGGTCGTGGAGGCAGCAGTCTAAGCATGGAAGCCCAAACTTCCCTTTCCCCAGACACCTCGGCCAGCTCCTCGGGAAGAACACCGAGGCGTTCCCAGGCCAGCCCAGAGACATAGTCCCTCCAGCGTGTCCTGGGTCTTCCCCGGGGCCTCCTCCCGGGGGGACATGCCTGGAACACCTCCCCAGGGAGGCGTCCAGGAGGCATCCGAAAAAGATGCCCGAGCCACATCAGCTGGTTCCTCTCGATGTGGAGGAGCAGCGGCTCTACTCCGAGCTCCTCCTGAGTGACTGTGCTTCTCACCCTATCTCTAAGGGAGCGCCCAGCCACCCTGCGAAGGAAACTCATTTCAGCCGCTTGTATCCGCGATCTTGTTCTTTCTGTCATTACCCAAAGCTCATGACCATAGGTGAGAGTCGGAACGTAGATCGACCGGTAAATTGAGAGCTTCGCCTTTTGGTTCAGCTCCTTCTTCACCACGACGGACCGGTAAAGCGACCACATCACTGCGGAGGCTGCACCGATCCGCCTGCCGATCTCACGCTCCATCCTTCCCTCACTCGTGAACAAGATCCCGAGATACTTAAACTCCTCCACTTGAGGCAGGACTTCTCCACCAACCTGGAGAGGGCAAGCCACCCTTTTCCGGTCGAGAACCATGGCCTCTGACTTGGAGGTGCTGATTCTCATCCCAGCCGCTTCACACTCGACTGCAAACCGCCCCAGTGCATGCTGAAGGTCCTGGTTTGAAGAAGCCAACAGGACAACATCATCCGCAAAAAGCAGAGATGAAATCCTGTGGTTCCCAAACAGGATTCCTTCCGGCCCCTGGCTGCGCCTAGAAATTCTGTCCATAAAAATTATGAACAGAACCGGTGACAAAGGGCAGCCCTGCCGGAGTCCAACATGCACTGGGAACAGGTCTGACTTACTGCCGGCAATGCGAACCAGACTCCTGCTCCGTTCGTACAGGGACCGGACAGCCCTTAGCAAAGAGCCCCGAACCCCATACTCCCGAAGCACCCCCCACAGAATACCACGGGGGACATGGTCGAATGCCTTCTCCAGATCCACAAAGCACATGTGGACTGGTTGGGCAAACTCCCAGGAACCCTCGAGCACCCTATGAAGGGTATAGAGCTGGTCCAGTGTTCCGCGACCAGGACGAAAACCGCATTGTTCCTCCTGGATCCGAGGTTCGACTATTGGTCGAATTCTCCTCTCCAGTACCCTGGAGTAAACTTTCCCTGGGAGGCTGAGAAGTGTGATTCCCCTATAATTGGAGCACACTCTCCGGTCCCCTTTCTTAAAAAGAGGGACCACCACCCCAGTCTGCCACTCCAGAGGCACTGTCCCCGACCGCCACGCGATGTTGCAGAGGCGTGTCAACCAAGACAGCCCCACAACATCCAGAGACTTGAGATACTCAGGGCGGATCTCATCCACCCCCGGTGCCTTGCCACCGAGGAGCTTGCAAACCACCTCAGTGACTTCGGCTTGGGTAATGGACGAGTCCACCTCTGAGTCATCAGCCTCAGTCTCCTCAGTGGAAGACATGATGGTGGGATTGAGGAGATCCTCAAAGTATTCCTTCTACCGCCCGACAATGTCCCCAGTCGAGGTCAACAGCTCCCCACCCGCACTGTAAACAGTGTTGGCAGAGTACTGCTTCCCCCTCCTGAGGCGCCGGACGGTTTGCCAGAATTTCTTCGAGGCCGACCGATAGTCCTTCTCCATGGCCTCCCCGAACTCCTCCCAGTTCCGAGTTTTTGCCTCCGCAACTGCCCGAGCTGCAGCACGCCTGGCCTGCCGATACCCGTCGGCTGCCTCAGGAGTCCCGGAGGTCAACATGGCCCGATAGGATTCCTTCTTCAGCTTGACGGCATCCCTTACTTCCGGTGTCCACCACCGGGTTCGGGGATTGCCGCCACGACAGGCACCGGAGACCTTGCGGCCACAGCTCCGAACAGCTGCATCCACAATGGAGGTAGAGAACATGGTCCACTCAGACTCAATGTCCCCCGCCTCCCTCGGAAGCTGGGAAAAGCTCTCCCGGAGGTGGGAGTTAAAGACCTCCCCAACAGAGTGCTCGGCCAGACGTTCCCAGCAGACCCTCACCATACGTTTGGGCCTGCCAGGTCTGTCCAACTTCCTCCTCCGCCAGCGGATCCAACTCACCACCAGGTGGTGATCAGTTGACAGCTCAGCCCCTCCACCCGAGTGTCCAAGACATAGGGCCGGAGATCAGATGAAACGACTACAAAGTCGATCATCGACCTCCGACCTAAGGTTAACATTCTGTTGGCTAATACAGAGCCCAACGCGGGGGGGGGGGGGGGGGGGGCATGAGCGCGGGCGCAACAAAAAAAAAAACGGTCCCCAAAAAAAAAAGTGGTCCCCAATAAAAAAAAAACCAAGACGGGGGGGCGGCGCCAGCAGGGGGTTTCGCCCGGGGAGTAAATCACTCTAGGATCGCCACTGGTAGGCATTAATGGGACAGGATTGCTTTGGTTCAGATCCTATTTAAAACACAGAACGTTTTCCGTATCTCTCGGTCATTTCTCCTCTTCCTCAGCCCCAGTCTCCTATGGGGTCCCGTAGGGCTCTATTTTGGGTCCAGTACTTTTCTGTTTGTATATGCTCCCCCTAGGTAACATTATTAGAAAGTATGATTTATCCTTTCACTTCTATGCAGATGATACATAACTGTACCTCCCCTTTAAATCTAAGGATTCCATACAGCCACTATTGGATTGTCTTGAGGACATTAAGTGCTGGATGACCAACAACTTCCTCCAGCTAAATAATGACAAAACTGAGGTTATCATTTTTGGTCCTCCCAAATCTAGATCCTCAGCAGCTGACAAGCTTGCTCATCTCTCTCCATATGTTAAGTCATATGCTAAAAACCTAGGTGTCACTCTTGATTCAGAACTCTGCTTTAAAAAGCAGATTAGTGGTTATTAAGAATAGCTTCTTCCAGCTGAGAATGATCTCCCGTCTCAAACTTTCTTTATCCTTTGAAAACCTAGAAAAAGTCATCCATGCCTTTATTACATCCTGGCTAGATTACTGCAATTCCCTCTATCTTGGTCTCCCACAGTCTCAGGTGGGGTTTACATTAGACCATATCAGCGGATCATCAGATTAGCGTTTTTAAAACGATTAGTGTGCACACAGCAACACCAATACACGATTCGCGTGCACACAGCAACGCCAATACACGGATATGCTCGGCTCCGCAGGCATCCTGCGCTCCAAATCACTCTGCCCTGAACAGCGAGTGCCCTCTGGAGGGTGCGCACTCCGGCCCTGCGCAGCTCACAGAGCGCGCGAGTGAAGTGCACGAGCAGTGATTCGGGACTGAGCCGCTGTGTGTGTGATCTCAGTGCATGTCGGGCATGCGCGTCACTTACCACTTGCAAGTGGAAGGATGGCAAGCCTAAAGACAATCATAACTACACAATGGGCAGTATTTGCATCAGTATTTGCAGTATTTTCATACTTTTATACTCTTTAATGAAAGGTGATACAAGGCGGAAGTCCGCGCCGTTTTTCAGCAGTCGCGTCACATGACCAACGCCAGCGAATTAGGAAGGTGGATGTCACAGTGACGTTGTCCAATGACGACGCCAGCTAGAGCTCAGCACAGCGTATCCGCGTATTCTCAATGTTTACACAGCACCGGACCAGACACGATCTGGATTGAATACGTGGACCCTGGCGGATTCCCATTTCCCGGCGTTTCCAAGCGTTTTAATGTAAACGGACAGTGCATCCGCGAAGAAAACGAGACAGATACGGTCTAATGTAAACTTGGCCTCAATTAATGCGTTTACAGTTGGTGCAAAATGCAGCTGCTAGACTGCTGACAGGTACCAAGAAGAGAGAGCACATTACCCCTGTCCTGGCTTCTTTACACTGGCTCCCCATTAGTTTTAGGATCCAATTTAAAGTCCTACTAATAATCTACAAGGCGCTGCATGGTCAAGCTATTTACATCTCAGATCTTCTGAAACCACTCCCTGCACCTCGGTCCCTCAGATCTGCTGATAAAGGTCTTCTCCATGTGGCCCGGACTCACCTCAAACAAAAAGGTGATGGGGCATTTGCAGTAGCGGCTCCAAGTCTGTGGAACTGTTTGCCCCCAGACATTAGATTCGCCCCCTCTATCTCCTCTTTTAAATCCAGGCTCAAAACTCATCTCTACTCACTGGCTTTTGCAACCTCTTAGCTGTCCATTCCCTAGTTCTTTTTGTGGTGGGTGCTATTCAATGTTGTTGTTCATTTGTTGTTTGTGTAATTCTGGCCTCTTTGTCTATCTGTCAATCTCTGTGTTTGTAATGTGTATTTTTGTTGTAGCTATTAATGCATCTTTTCTTTTTGTGTTTGTTTGTGCATTTTACTTTTGATTTCTTAGCTACCCTATGTACAGCACTATTTTAAATGTCTCATCTCATCTCATTACCTGTAGCCGCTTTATCCTGTTCTACAGGGTCGCAGGCAAGCTGGAGCCTATCCCAGCTGACTACGGGCGAAAGGCGGGGTACACCCTGGACAAGTCGCCAGGTCATCACAGGGCTGACACATAGACACAGACAACCATTCACACTCACATTCACACCTACGCTCAATTTAGAGTCACCAGTTAACCTAACCTGCATGTCTTTGGACTGTGGGGGAAACCGGAGCACCCGGAGGAAACCCACGCGGACACGGGGAGAACATGCAAACTCCACACAGAAAGGCCCTCGCCAGCCACGGGGCTCGAACCCGGACCTTCTTGCTGTGAGGCGACAGCGCTAACCACTACACCACCGTGCCGCCCCGTTTCATATATCTATCACACTTATTTCATCAATATATGAATACATCTGTTTAATAATGCTGTTATTATTTCACCAAATCTCTACACAACTTTTTATTTTATCTTGAATTAAACATTATCAAGGATACATATTCAAGGATACACTTTAACTATGCAATTTAGTTATGCTTTGCTCTTTTTTCATTCTTCTTCGCAGAGGGACTGTGGCCAGACTCTGGCTCTTTCCTTTTCCTCTCCCTTGACCTTCTCATAATCTTCTTCTTCATCTTCTTTGCCAGCCCTGTGATGACCTGGCGACTTGTCCAGGGTGTATCCCGCCTTTCGCCCGTAGTCAGCTGGGATAGGCTCCAGCTTGCCTGCGACCCTGTAGAACAGGATAAAGCAGCTACAGATAATGAGATGACATGAGATCTTCTTTGCCAACTGATGAACAGTCACTTTTGAGGAAGGATTTCTCTGTGGTGTCACTGTCACTTTCAACTCTTCAGCTCTCCTACTCTTCTTCTCTTTCTCAGCCTGCAGTCGCTTCTTATATCTTCCATAAGCTGTCTGCATATGAAATACTGTGCTCTTGTCTACCAGATCGTGATGACTATCATCTCTGTGGTACTGTTTCAAGGCAGTGGTGTTTCTTGCCTTCAAGTCGTACTTGACGGTTTGTAGGGCTGAATATGTCCTGACAGCTAGTCGATTTGACTTGGAGTCAATGATATCATTCATTACACTGAATGATTGTTCTATTCATGGCCCAGAAAAGATGCTCAGACAGGCCTTTATTACTTTTCCCAGTGCTGGGTAGCTTGACATCACCTCAGCCCACCAGTGGTCCAGATGCTTGTCCTTTGATTTTCCATCTACAGTAACGGCACAGGGCGGCACGGTGGTGTAGTGGTTAGCGCTGTCGCCTCACAGCAAGAAGGTCCTGGGTTCGAGCCCCGGGGCCGGCGAGGGCCTTTCTGTGTGGAGTTTGCATGTTCTCCCCGTGTCCGCGTGGGTTTCCTCCGGGTGCTCCGGTTTCCCCCACAGTCCAAAGACATGCAGGTTAGGTTAACTGGTGACTCTAAATTGACCGTAGGTGTGAATGTGAGTGTGAATGGTTGTCTGTGTCTATGTGTCAGCCCTGTGATGACCTGGCGACTTGTCCAGGGTGTACCCCGCCTTTCGCCCGTAGTCAGCTGGGATAGGCTCCAGCTTGCCTGCGACCCTGTAGAAGGATAAAGCGGCTAGAGATAATGAGATGAGATGAGTAACGGCACAATCTGGAAGGGTAGGATCGACTTGGATCTTTGAAATTTCTCTCAGATACAGATCTATATCACTACTGGAGGTGATTACTGTCAGGAAAAACTTCACCAGCTTCTTGAGATGACTGTGTGTAACAGAATGCCCTTGTGCTTTGGGGTCGATGGCAGATAAACACACAAGAAGTTCGTTGCACAGAGGAAGCTTTCCCTGTAGATACTCTGCTGAACCTACCGTACATACCGTATGCTGCTTTCACTCGCTTTCTAAATTCTTGACGCAGGCTGATGTGTCTAGGCAATCCTTCCAGTATCCTTTCGGCTGCATCACCAATGAAGACATCTTTTGAAGGCAGATGCATGGATGGATCATCGACTTTGATCTTTTGTAACTTGGAGGCAGAAATGTCATGCAGCTTCTCTTGTCTCATGAAACAGGCGAGAAAATGGCGAAATAAATCTGTCTGTTCATCGTGGAGTCTGTGAACCATTGGTTCCTTCCGTTCAAACATCAGGACGAAAGATTTGAACATGGGTAGAACAGATAAATACATATTCATGTTCAAAAGTGTTTTGTCCCTTTGATAAAACAACTTGTCAACCAATCTTAATTTACGTTTTTTCCCATCTTCGCTCAGAACTTTGGTAGCACATTGCACATGAATAGCCTTTACCCTCTTCACTGACTGTTTGGACAGCTTTTCCATAAGGCGATTGGTATGAATATCATAAGCTAAGTGAAGATTTTTTGGTATCCAGACAGCATACAACAACGTAAGGGGATCAGTTACGGAGAGATTCCTTTGTGTTACATCGTAGGCTGATAGCCAGCGGTGTGCCACTCTCTGTGTAGGGCTCAGATCAACTTACACCCAGTATTATGCACAGCTCCTGCAGATACTCCCTAATATCAGTGCTGTACTTGGTGTCGGTGAGTAAATCATCACAAAATTTTTCAACTTGCATTTCAAAGTTAGCACAAAATTTCCTGACAGCGTTGTGAACATGACGGCAGGCAGAGCTGGCCCGTGGCATAGGCAATATAGGCAAATGCTAAGGGCACTGCGTCCATCCAGGGGCGCAGAAACGGTGGGAGAAAAATTATGACTTCCACTATTCTGAAAATGAGTCAGCATTATAATGTCTTAGCCTAATTTAATTGTACAGCAAAGCATGTAGTCAGGGTGCGATTTGTCAAATAGGTCCACCTGGTCCTCCAGGTTTAGCTGTTTCTGGAGATCCTGGAGATGAAGGACCATCAGGACTACCAGGGCAAGATGGTGTAAGAGGTTCAGTTGGATCCCCAGGAGATACTGGCTTTCCTGGACCACCAGGAGTCAAAGGTCAGGCTGTATTACTGTGTACATGCTAACGCAGTGCCGGCGATTGCTATAAGCGACCTAGGCAATTGCCTAGAGCGCAAAGTGTGCCCAGGGGTGCCAAGGGCGACCAAAAGCCCACCAAAAAGGAGGGATGGAGTTATTGAATGGAGATGTTACCAAGTGCATCAGTGGTGTACAGTGTTTTCAACCACTGTGCTGCCGAACTCTAGTAAAGCGGAACACTAGTGTGCCATGAGAGATCACCAAGTGTACCGTGGAAAATTATTGAATGACTGTATATTGTAAATATTAGCAACAGCATTTTAGTTTCAGTCAACATTTTCTATTGGTGATGTGCCTTGAGATTTTTTCATTGAAAAAAGTGCGCCCTGGCTCAAAAAGGTTGAAAAACAAGTGTAGCCTACACAGTAGTGGTCGGTGATTTCCTTATGCCTACTAAAAATGCACAATGATAGGTTATAAGGGGGGCGGGGGGAGCGGTGCTCATCGGGGAATGAGAATGGCTATCCACTGCAAAAAGTAGCCCAGACTACAAGTGCTTAAATGAAGAAATCCAAACTCTCGGGTGCGCAAGGGCGCAAACGAAGGCTACAGGAAGAAACAAATAGAGCCAAGTATAGAGGTAAATCTGATCTAATCTCTCATATCAACCATTATAGTGGCAAATTAATATTTTAGACGCCTGAATCAATGTCTGCCTAGCTAACTAGATGCAAACAGCAATAGACTTCAATAACAAAGTACCCATAATAGCACTTTTGTTTGAAAATACAGCCCATTGATGTCCTAACAGGGTGCTTAAGCTTGCACAATTTAGAATTGTAGAATTTATTCATTTAATTTGTTAATTCTTCAGAGATGACTTAACTTTTAATAGCAAAAAATAAACTAAAAATAATTTCTTGTTTATTGACCATGCACTACACTTTGAACAGGGTGCGGAAGAGTTTTTGCCCATTATATGGAGATATGTATTGAATTTGTGTGGTCATTTTACTTTGTGGCACTTTATGTTAATAATGATAACAATAATAACAATAATGAAAAAGATAAAAATGACTTCTTGTTTATTGTCCATGCACCGTACATTGTTTAATAGTAATAGAATAGAGTGATTAGATTAAAGTGTTATTTAGATGTTATTAGAGGGTTTTTTTCTTGGGGGGGGCAAAACTCAATCTCGCCTAGGGCAGCCAAAGACCTAGAGCCGGCCCTGACGGCAGGTGTCTCCATCGATATCCAGCAGGTGTGGTGCACTAGATCGAAGACGTGTCTCAACACCTGATTTCTTGCCTCTCATGTAGTTTGCAGAATCTGTCAAATTTGAAATCAAGTTCTCTAGAGGTATGGAATCTTTACTGAAGTTCTCCAAAATGATAGCGTGAATAACCGCTGCATTAACCACAGTGAGTGTTGTTGAGTGGTAATGCTGCACAACACACTCATTCTGTGCATCCCTCAAATAACTAACCAAAATGCTGAGTACTTTTTGGTTACTGGTACTGGTGCGTTCATCCATGTTTAAGGAAAACTTGTGTGTCTGTAAATCACTAACTAAACGTTTGCGCATGACTTCAGCCAGCCCATCTCTCAGCTTATAAGAAGCTGTGGTCCTCTCCATTGTCATATCTCTACCTGCTTTTGCATCCGTCCCAAATTTCTGTGCGAACTTAATGAGTTGTGGTGTTAAGCGGAGAGGCAGCGAATGTTCTGATATGAATGATAGAGTCATTGCTTCCAGATGCGATTTTCTGTCTAGAATGCTGACGTATGGACGAGGAGGTTGAACTTGCTCAGAGCAGCCGCTACTTCCATGAATATTTGGAGCGGCTCCATATGGTACACTGCATAAGGCTGGGCACTTGTTCCTTCATTCATGGCCTTAGTTGCACTGAAGACTGCAGGAAGAGATTGATTAGTCTGTCTTGTCTTCCTCACAGCATTGTGTTTTGCCTTTTTGGCATGCGATTTCAGGTCCTTCTTCCCAGATGAGCCATATTGCAGAGTATCGTTGCACCAAATACACGATGCAATTCCTGAAAAATATAAGAGATAATGAAAATTACTAAAATCGAACACGGCATAATATTAAGAATGATATGTATACTACTATACATTTTTAACACAAAAATTTTTAAAAAATGTTCCGTATCACATTTTTTTAGTTTTATGTCAAACTTCACTTTAATGTCATTATAATTATTTAAAATTCATGACTTTCCATTTTTTCTGAAGAATTCACATCACTGCACTTTCTATAAGGAGAAAAATGCATCCTTCACTATTGTATTTTACAGCTTTATGAATGCACAGAATTTAAATGACATTTTAAGCTTGCATCTAACATCTTTTTTTTTTTTTTAAAATCCTCCTGGAAAAATCCTGAAAAAAATTTAAGTCCTGACCCTAAAAAAAAATTGGGCAGGAATTCCCCTAGGGCCAAGCCCAGAAATTTTTAACCCCCCTTCCCCCTAACACTGAATAGCACAAAACCACAATTGTCATTAAAACAAACTGTCAGATATAGAATCTAGCTTGTTTCAAGACAATTGCTTGCGTTAAGTGAACCATTCAGTAAAAGCCATCTAACACTTTCCCCAAATTCACGTAATTCAAAATAAATGTTACTATTACCATGATTACTAAATACTACTATATGTAGTTGATATCTAGTCTATTCTAGTTTTAAATTGAATCACATTGTTTGTCACTGAAAACCAAACAAGTTTTACCTAGAACACTAACCAAATACAGTGTTGTCGAATATATACCGTAGATCTATAGTATTATTAAAAATACTATAAATGTCAGTTTAGATAAATGATTCGCCGTTTCTCACTTAAATGCCTGAATTCACAATCACAACTTATTAAAAGTTAAGACATCGATTGAAACCACGTGAAATAAACATTATCATATATACTGACTGACTTAGTACACAGTAGAGCCCTGCACTCCCGCGGGAGTCCCGCGGGACCCACAAGACCTGATGCAAAGCAGTGCGGTGCGGGACAAATTTTGAAAGCTCATTGCGGGCGGGAGGGGGAGTGCACAATGCGGGAGCGGGCAGGAGAGGTGATAAGCTGCAGTCCCGCTAACTAAAAACATGTTTAAAATAAAATTTATAAATTATTAATTTATGTCTATCATATATAATTTGTGCTGGATATTTTATTTGGCATTAATAAAAACATTTTAAGATGCCTAAATTTGCGGATGTGGTCTAATCTCGCGTACGTTTCCGATTCCTTTCCGCTCTTCCGTGTTTGAGATCTCCGATCATGGCAGAAGAGCAGAGCTCCTCTAGTGAAGCTCACAGTGCTTCAGAAGTAAGTGCTGCTTTAAAAAGAGGTACATTTACTGTTAAAAAGTCAAGAGTCCTGAAATCAGACATTTGGAAGTCGTTCTCACTCGTGTACGACGCAGAAGGAAATCAGCTGCCCTTTGCTTGTTGTGATAAGTGCTAAAAGGTTCTGACAAACAACGGCCATAAATCAGGTACATCAGGCCTGAATCGCCATGTATGTACTGTCTTAAAAGGACAACAATTGTTGGAGTTCAGAGGGAACACGCAAAAGTGACAGATGCGTTGAAGGCAAAGACCGTGGAGTAATGTGTTGATTTTGTTGCTGCGGATCTCCGCCCGTATGACAGCATCGCTGGTCGGGGATTAGCTCAGTTAGCCCAACACTTAGTTGACATGGCAGCCACAATAGGCAAATTCGATGCGCGAGATATTCTGCCCCATCCAACAACTGTGTCACATCATGTAGATGATAGGGCACTCAAATTTAGAAGAGCTGTTGTTGATGACATGAACAATGACAAGAACTTTCGTGAGAAATAACGCGAACGTCTGCATCATGCAGGATTTGCGGGCGGGAGCGGGACAAAATATGGCAGGCGCGGGCGGGAGCGGGACTGAAAATCATAATTCTTTGCGGGAGCGGGCGGGAGCGGGACTGCACAATGCGGGAGCGGGTGGGAGCGGGACTGAAAATTCTGTCCCGCGCAGACCTCTAGTACACAGTACAACTCGAACCGCTTGACTAAATGTTTAAATTGAATACGCTCAATACCGAATCTTATCAGTATCTATTAAAACTATTGCGGTTGTCTGATGTTAATATAATAATACCATGCTATTATTACAAAGTAATTAGATCTAATTACTTACCAGGTTTGTCTAGCTTTCTGATGTAGTCAGACAAAAAAATCTCCGTTCAGGTCTTTTTCTTCAAGCCAAGACCACTTGAACGCATTCCTTACACCCGCGTCAATGGCACGTAGGTCAGCATGCCTGTCTACCTGCTTGAACATTGTACCTGGCTGATCACGGATGGATAAATTTACACAAAGCACTATACAAATACTCGACAATCAATGAGTAATCTCCCTTTTGTGAACACACGTGCACGTTTATGATCGGGTTTCCGTTCTCGTTTGCTATCGATACCTCTGAGACATCGCGAGGTCTTGAGAAAGCGAAGGGGAGGGTGGGTGTTGTTTACGGTGGTTCAAAATGGCTGCGCTCACGCAAGCAAAACAGCGACACGTTTTCAAGCATTTTTCATGATAACGTTTCCGGATTTCTAATAACAAAAAATTGTCATAGCGGAAAAAATCCGGAGGAATTTTTATGAAAATCTAAAAACCCGGAATTCTGGGAAAATCTGGAAAACTCTCATGACTATTAAAGAGAGACAAATATGGCAGACAGCGTTGTGTATGGATTTGTGTAGAGGTTTAGTCTTTTATAAGTGTCTTTATCCCCTGGGGCTGTATGATATTGATTAAATCTGTTAAAGATGAGATTTGTGTATAAATATTGACCTGCGGTGGGTTTCCCAAAGGTCTCTTAATGCTAAGAGTGTCTTAACAAGGAGAGAGAGAGCGTTCATTGTGCTGGTTGCTCGATCATCTTTGTGCTGTGATGATTTTGGAAACCTCAGGCCTGTACTTTTTTTTTTTTTTAAAACAGTTTTATCAAAGTCTGTATCCTGTATTACAGTTGTGGTCAGAGGTTTACATACAGTGACCTGAATGTCATCTTGGATATGAATGTCATGGCAATACTTCGGCTTTCAGTAATTTCTTTGAACTGTTCTTTTTCTGGGGCAGAATGATTGTACAGCATACAGCTTTAAAAAATCTTGAATTCGGTGCACAATTTTCTTTGGGTTTTCTGAAATCAACACAATCAAAAGTATACACACTGAGTCAAAAATATACATACAGCACAACTAATATTGGGGTAAAATGTCTGTTCGCAAGATTCACCTTGACCAAACATTTTTTGTTTACCATGAACAAGCTTCTGGCAGAATTCTGATTGGATATTTCACAACTCTTCATGGTAGAATTGGTAGAGTTCAATTAAATTTGTTTTTGTTTTGTTTTTCTTGGCATGGACTCGACTTATGAGCACAGTCCATATATTTTCAACAGGGTTGAGGTCAGGACTTGTTTTAAGCTTAATGTTAGCCTGCTTTATCCTCCACAACCAGCTCTGATGCATGTTTGGGTTCAGTGTCCTGTTGTAACTCCCAAGTCGTGTTCAAGTTTCCGATGGTTTATGCCAGGGGTCTTCAATCCTATCTGCAAAGGGCCGGTGTAGCTGCAGGCTTTCATTACAGCCAAATTGGAGGCTCACTTGATTGTTGACTGGAGACGAGGGTGAAATGATTAAACAAGTGAAATCAGGTGTAGCTCCTGCTTGGTTGGAATGAAAGCCTGCAGCCACACTGGCCCTTTGTGGATAGGATTGAAGACCCCTGGTTTATGCTGAAGAATTCTGAGGTAGTCCTCCTTCTTCATTATTCCATCCATTTTGTGCAATGAACCAGTTCCACTGGCAGCAAAACAGCCCCAGAGCATGATGATCCTACCACCACCACCAGCTGGTACAGTGTCCCTCTGTACATGGTGGTTATTGTGGCCAAACAACTCAATCTTTGTCTCATCTGACCATACAGCTTTCCTCCAGAAGGCTGTGTGGTCAGCTTCAAACTTTAGTTAAGCTTGAAGGTGTCGATTTTGGAGCAGGGGGTTATTTCTTGGATAGCAGCCTCTTAATCCACGGTGATCTGAACTGTAGACAGTGATCCATCAGGTTCCAGTTCATGGCAGGGCTGTGACATGGTGGTTCCCAGGTTGTTCCCGACCATCCAAACTAATTTCCTTTCAGCTGAGGGTGACAGTTTGGGTTTTCCTGAAGCAAAATGGCTTGGCAAAGTGACTACACCTCACAATAACTTGGATACAATTATTTGAACTGATCTTGGAATTTGCAGTTGTTTAGAAATGACTCTAAGAGACATTCCGGAGTTGTGTATATCTGTGATCCTCTTTCTCAGATCTGCACTGAGCTCCTTGGACTTTCCCATTTTACTGTGTGTTGGTCAATGCAATGAGTGCTGTAAACAAGCCTTTTTATGAAGGCACAGAGAAGCTACCAGCTGTAGTCAATCATGATCACGAACAGGAAGTTAAGAGACCTCGGCCTTGGCAAGATAAGAGACATTTTGGAAGTTTCAACACCTTTGAATAATAATCTAAGTGACTGTATGTAAATTTTTGACCTTGCATGTATACTTTTGACCTGGTGTTGATTTCAGAAAACCCAAAGAACTGAACATAATTTCAGTAACAGCAAAGCTGCAATTAAAAGTTTCTCAATTCTGTGAAAATTCCTCAAAATAAATAGTGCTGTCACCATAAAATGTGCTAACGGACAGAAAAAATATTCTGCTCACCTCAATCTGATTTTTGACTTTGCCGTTATTTCCGTTAATTGCAGGTCTTTGGTTTGAGGATCTTCACTGTATACAGTGATGTGACACAGTGCTCAGCCGTGATCACAGTCTGTTACAGGTTATAGGTCAGCGAGAGATTTTATTGGGATCGTCTCCGACAGTGTGAGATGTAATCTTAAACGACGCAGTCTGAACCCGAGATGTCTGAGAAAGAAGTGTTTAAATGTGGATCGGACACTTTCTGATATGTTTGAAATGAGTAAAATAATGTAATTGATGATCAGATGGTGTTAATGAGCTGAACAGTTCTGTGTCATCCATGTGGCGTGCGCTAACGTTACACTGTTTGTGTTTCAGAAATGTGTATGTAACAGGAAATCCATCTGTCACTGCAGAGGAGTGAAGGGTGAAAAGGTACCTGTCTGTCTGTCTGTCTGTCTGTCTGTCTGTCTGTCTCCTATTTTTCTGTTCACTCAACATAAATTGTGGGGAAAAGGGTCAACATATTTTACTTTTATTTTATATGGTGCAATGATAGAGCTGATTAAAAAAGAATCTATCTATCTATCTATCTATCTATCTATCTATCTATCTATCTATCTATCTATCTATCTATCTATCTATCTATCTATCTATCTATCTATCTACAGTGGTGCTTGAAAGTTTGTGAACCATTCAGAATTTTCTATATTTCTGCATAAATATGACCTAAAACATCATCAGATTTTCACACAAGTCCTAAAAGTAGATAAAGAGAACCCAGTTAAACAAATGAGACAAACATTTTATACTTGGTCATTTATTTATTGAGGAAAATGAGCCAATATTACATATCTGTGAGTGGCAAAAGTATGTGACCCTCTAGGATTAGCAGTTAATTTGAAGGTGAAATTAGAGTCAGGTGTTTTCAATCAATGGGGTGACAATCAGGTGTGAGTGGGCACCCTGTTTTATTTAAAGAACAGGGATCTATCAAAGTCTGATCTTCACAACACATGTTTGTGGAAGTGTATCATGGCATGAACAAAGGAGATTTCTGAGGACCTCAGAAAAAGTGTTGTTGATGCTCATCAGGCTGGAAAAGGTTACAAAACCATCTCTAAAGAGTTTGGACTCCATCAATCCACAGACAGACAGATTTTGTACAAATGGAAGAAATTCAAGACCATTGTAACCCTCCCCAGGAGTGGTCGACCAACAAAGATTACTCCAAGAGCAAGGCATGTAATAGTTGGCAAGGTCAGAAAGGACCCCAGGGTAACTTCTAAGCAACTGAAGGCCTCTCTCACATTGGCTAATGTTAATGTTCATGAGTCCACCATCAGGAGAACACTGAACAACAATGGTGTGCATGGCAGGGTTGCAAGGAGAAAGCCATTGCTCTCCAAAAAGAACATTGCTGCTCAACTGCAGTTTGCTAAAGATCACATGGACAAGCCAGAAGGCTATTGGAAAAATGTTTTATGGATGGATGAGACCAAAATAGAACTTTTTGGTTTAAATGAGAAGCGTTATGTTTGGAGAAAGGAAAACACTGCATTCCGGCATAAGAACCTTATCCCATCTGTGAAACATGGTGGTGGTAGTATCATGGTTTGGGCCTGTTTTGCTGCATCTGGGCCAGGACAGCTTGCCATCATTGATGGAACAATGAATTCTGAATTATACCAGCAAATTCTAAAGGAAAATGTCAGGACATCTGTCCATGAACTGAATCTCAAGAGAAGGTGGGTCATGCAGCAAGACAACGACCCTAAGCACACAAGTCGTTCTACCAAAGAATGGTTAAAGAAGAATAAAGTTAATGTTTTGGAATGGCCAAGTCAAAGTCCTGACCTTAATCCAATCAAAATGTTGTAGAAGGACCTGAAGCGAGCAGTTAATGTGAGGAAACCCACCAACATCCCAGAGTTGAAGCTGTTCTGTACGGAGGAACGGGCTAAAATTCCTCCAAGCCGGTGTGCAGGACTGATCAACAGTTACCGCAAACGTTTAGTTGCAGTTATTGCTGCACAAGGGGGTCACACCAGATACTGAAAGCAAAGGTTCACATACTTTTGCCACTCACATATATGTAATATTGGATCATTTTCCTCAATAAATAAATGACCAAGTATAAAATGTTTGTCTCATTTGTTTAACTGGGTTCTCTTTATCTACTTTTAGGACTTGTGTGAAAATCTGATGATGTTTTAGGTCATATTTATGCAGAAACATAGGAAATTCTAAAGGGTTCACAAACTTTCAAGCACCACTGTATCTATCTGTTTATCTCTCTCTCTCTCTCTCTCCCCTATTTTTCTGTTGCCTCAAGATAAATTGTGAAAAAAAATTGGGTCAAAACATTTAACTTTTATTTCACATGATGCATGACATTTAAAAAATGATAAATATCTATCTATCTATCTATCTATCTATCTATCTATCTATCTATCTATCTATCTATCTATCTATCTAATCTGTCTAGATAGATAGATAGACAGATAGATAGATAGATAGATAGATAGATAGATAGATAGATAGATAGATAGATAGATAGATAGTGCATCATTTTGTCCAAGGATAATATTATGAAGAATAAAAAGGAATAAAAGACAAACTGGAAGAAAGGGTTTTTTTTCATCTGTTCATCTTAATACCATAAAATGAGCCAAATACTTTTTCGTGTTTTCATAAAATTAATATAATTTAAAAATATAAAAACCACAATAATCAAGAAGAAACTCACATTAATGTACACTGTGTACAATTATGAACCTTAAAAGTAGAAGACTTTATTTTATATATATAAAAACTCATAATATTTGTAACTGTAGTGGTTGTGAATTCATCAAGGTGTGATCTGAAAGCTGTGCCTAGTTTTGTGTGATGCTTCAGAGAAGCACAGACTGTTACAGACGTGCGATATTTTGCTCAACTTTGGCCTTGAATGTGTTGTTTTGACTTTGTAGACTCTGGGAACATGGAGGCTTGAACTCCAGAAACACATCTGTTTTGGCTGTACAGTATTGTTAAACATCTTGAAGAATAAAATATCCGACCTCTGGTACCTTGGCTGGCTGAGACGTTACTGCGACAGAGGGGAGGAATATCTTGTCCCTGTAGACATTTGTGTTTTCTGGAGTTTACTGTTTTCTGTCATGGCGGAAGTGTAACACTGTAAAACTGTCCCAAAGTACTGGGGAAGACACAGATAAGCTCTTCTTTCCTGACAGAAATCCACAGACGGTCTACAAATGAGCAGAAAAAGCTCAAGTCTGAAAGTCAGTGACACAAAAACAGGTAGTTTCCAGACATGGGGAAGTCTTCAGGACAGAAGAGTTTCGACTTTGTGGTTTTTCAATAACAGGACAAACTGCAATGTGACAGAGAGAAAGAGAGTGACTGATGAAGGAACGACTGTTTATAGCTGCTATAATGCAAGTTAAAACAGGAAGTAACTTCTTTCTCAGATATTTCAACACAGGTATGAGTCACCCTGACATGTTCTTGCCAGACTGAAATGTCGCCCCCTTCTGGAGTTGATGATTTTTAATTGGGAATGTTGTGAAATGCTGACATCTAGTGGTCCTAAAGCTCTAAATTACAGTCCTGATAAATATTTAATGTGTCCAGGAATAAATGGGAAGGCATCATTAATGCAGAATCATATACATGTTACAGAGCAATATGTTGCCATAGAGACAAAATCTTTTTCAGGCAAGGCCTTCCTTCTTTCAGCAAGACAAACCGCTTTCTGCACATATTAAAACTGCATGGCTCCATAGTAAAAGAGTCCGGATGCTAAACTGGCCTGCCTGCAGTCCAGACCTGTCTCCTATTTAAAACATTTGGCGCATTATGAAGCGCAAAATACAACAAAGGAGACCTCGAACTGTTGAGCAACTGAAATTGTAAATCAGGCAAGAATGGGACAACATTCCTCTTTCAAATTTCTCAGTTTCAATATTTCATATCTTGTCTTTGTACTATTTTCAGTGAAATACAGACAGAGTTTCCATAATTTGCAAATCATCACATTCTGTTTTTATTTACAGTTTACACAGCGTCCCAACTTTTTTGGAACTGGAGTTACATATATTGCCATCCTTCTTCCATTTTTTTTTTCTTTGCATGATTTCTTTTCTCAGTTTGTGAATTCCCACAGGGTGTAAAAGGATATCTGGGCCAACCTGGGCCTCCTGGATTCCTGGGTTACATCGGAGCCGAGGGTCATCGAGGGCCGCGTGGAGAAAAGGTAACAAGCATTACACTAAAAGAGCTGAGTGTGTTTGTTTTCTGGATATTTTATACCATGATGTACTGTATCCCTTACCTTATAGGTTAGAAAGAAGCTACATTTGCCTTAAAACATGAAAAATAAAGTTGTTCTGTGTATTAATGATCAGAATTATATGATTTTCTTTTTAAGGGAAACCCTGGTCCTGTTGGTCTCAAAGGGTTGAAAGGAGACAGGGTGACTTTTATGTTCTCTTATTATTATTATTTCATTTTATATTATAGAATATCTGTTCCAGTTTGCTTATCTTAAATAGTTTATCAGATCAATGTGTGTGTGTGTACACAAATTTACAGGGACCTATTGGAAGCCCGGGTTTCCTTGGAACTTCAGGTTTGCCGGTAATTTTACTCCAGTCCAACTTTCCTGACATATTCCATGACTTGCAACCTCTATGTACTTATATTTCTTTTATTTCACATATTTTTTTCCTTTTTTTTAGGGTACACCAGGAAATCAAGGTCCCATTGGTCCACCTGGTGCTCCTGGCTGTGATGGTGCAAAGGTATTAAAGCAGTAATATACTGTTAGATTTAACACTGTATTAAATATTACCGGCATTTAGCAAACACTTTTATCCAGAGCGATGTACAACATACCCAGAGCAGCCTGGGGAGCAGTTGAGGGTTCGGTACCTTGCTCAAGGGCACTTCAGCCATTCCTGCTGGTCCAGGGAATTGAACCAGTGACCTTTTAGTCCCAAAGCTGCTTCTGTAACCATTAAGCCATGGCTTCCCACATGAAATACATTTCGAGACACCTGTACACTGCAACAAAAATATAAAAATTCAATAATATACAATACTGTGCAAAAGTCTGAAGCACCTAATGTTGTTTTTTCATACAAACTTGGTTATAAATTTCTATTTTATGACTTCTACATTGGGGCGGCACGGTGGTGTAGTGGTTAGCGCTGTCGCCTCACAGCAAGAAGGTCCTGGGTTCGAGCCCCGTGGCCGGCGAGGGCCTTTCTGTGCGGAGTTTGCATGTTCTCCCCGTGTCTGCGTGGGTTTCCTCCGGGTGCTCCGGTTTCCCCCACAGTCCAAAGACATGCGGGTTAGGTTAACTGGTGACTCTAAATTGAGCGTAGGTGTGAATGTGAGTGTGAATGGTTGTCTGTGTCTATGTGTCAGCCCTGTGATGACCTGGCGACTTGTCCAGGGTGTACCCCGCCTTTCGCCCGTAGTCAGCTGGGATAGGCTCCAGCTTGCCTGCGACCCTGTAGAACAGGATAAAGCGGCTACAGATAATGAGATGAGAGATGAACTGCAGATGGTTTAGTCATTCTAGCCTTGAGATGGTCTTGTTTTACTGGTAAATACAGTAATTTTACTCATTTCAGTCATTATTTCTAGACACGGCATAGAACATTTATCTGACAAGAAAAAGATTTGTCGATCTTCATGGTGTTTTCACAGGGAGAAGAAGGCTCTCCTGGCCCACCAGGTGAACCAGGCTCAAAAGGACATGAAGTAAGAACTCAGTTTGATTATTAACTGATCTTAACTAATCTGTGGGTTGTAAATATTAGTCAGAAAATGACTCCATTCTCTGTTGTTGTTTTTCAGGGACCACCTGGCTGGCCGGGGCCAAAGGTAGAGTTTTGTTTTGACAAGATCATTAACAAGATCAGCTGATATTATTATCACTGTATTATTAAGGCTGATTTCTGCTTCTGTGTAGAATCTGTGCCCTACATAGCAGCCTGAAAACACCTCTCACCAGAAATGTAACTACACATCATGTCATGTCACGGCGAAGCAGACAACAAACACTGTGATTGGTCCATTTCGTAGCATCGCATTTCCTTCTACATATTTCCTTCTTCTCCATAAAAATCAGAAATCTACTATCACACAATCATGTTAATAGCAGAGCTTCGTGCTATAGAGAATATGGTAAAGCACCGACCTGAATTATGATGGCTTTTGCGACCGTACAATGACCGTACATACGAACTACGTCCGACTGTACTGCCACAGGGAACACGATCATAAGTGCAAGGCAACGTATCTCATAAATACTTGACCACCGGACAACGAAATTTGTGTCTTTATTTACATAAGATAGATCGGTTTTTATCCAGCGCTTATTTTTAATTTTTAACTATTTTTATTCTTAATTTTAACATGGGTTATTTACTAACACATTTTACGGAAAATATTGAGGAAAAAATATTATTCTTTTTTTTTCATAATGAGCAACATATCTTTTGCATTGTTTGCTTTTCTACCTGAATGATTTCTTACTCTGCTCTGCACAGTTGTCTAAACATAATTATTGTACAGTTCAATAGCAATTATGAGCATCAGTGATTGTGTTCAGACCAGCATCAGGTGTTTCCCATAATGACTGGGTTCAAAGTGTGCACACAATGCGCTCCAAAGGATCCCCGAATGTAAATGCACTTTTTAAGTCTCGGTGAAGGTGACGCTCTGCTGCTCACTTCACTGGATAAGAATGAGCACCTTGCTGCAGTTATGAATTTTTTTTTTGGAATTCTGATCTTTGTGGAAATGAAGTAAGCATACCATAAGGTTTTTGGCCTCTCTATTCAACACCGAGTCCTGCTGAATGTTTTTCCCATTTTTCCCTTCTATGTTTAGAAATCGCTCTAGTTTTTTCCCCCAATGATGAATTATTTTTCTATCCATCCATTATCCATAACTGCTTATCCTGTGTAGGATTGCAGGCAAGCTGGAGTCTATCCCAGCTGACTATGGGCGAGAGGTGGGGTACACCCTGGACAAATCGCCAGGGTGTACTCCTGTATGTGTCATCACAGGAATGATACATAGAGACAAACAACCATTCACACTCACATTCACACCTATGGTCAATTTAGAGTCACCAGTTAACCTAACCTGCATGTCTTTGGACTGTGGGGGAAACCAGAGCACCCGGAGGAAACCCACGCGGACACGGGGAGAACACGCAAACTCCACACAGAAAGGCCCCTGTCGGCCGCTGAGCTCGAACCCAGAACCTTCTTGCTGTGAGGCAACAGTGCTAACCACTACACCACCATGCCACCCTGATGATGAATTACTTTTAGTAAATTAAAAAATCTGATGTCTTTGTTTCATTCAGAACGATTTGCACATCCAAAACAGCAGCAAAACCTTCCCATATCAATCAACAACAACTCACTTGGCGGAATGAAGCACTAAAAACGTGCCCCCTGTCATGGTGGTGTAGTTACTGTTGCTATGGGGTCACGTGACAATGCAAAGCCTCTATACAGAAGTATAAACCAGCCTTAAGCCTTCTCATCTATCAAAGATAAAAATACATCAATATAAGAAGTGAGGCTGGGGCTGATTTCTTTCAAGCCCAGATCGTAGATTCATGCAGTGTATCATACAGTGACAGAAACTGAAAGTAGACAGAACAGATTGAATGAAAAGAAGGAACAGATGACAAATTTCAGTTTACTGGGTTTCTGTTCAGGCTGTTTGGCATTCAAAGAAAACTTCGCTCACAGCTGTTTGAGAATTACAGATGTGAAAAACAGTTAACAAATTTTAAATTGTGAATGCAGCTGCCAAAGAAAAGTCTGTGAACTAATTTTTTTAATTCATTAATAAGCTAAGACAGTTCAATGTTAAGTTTTAAACTGCTATGAAGCTAACATTTCTAGCAAATAATAGAATTTTTTCCCAAAACAAAATCTTTTGTGTAAATATTTGCCTTAAACCGCATTCCATGGGACTGTAATATATAAATATAAGAAAGAAAAAAAGAACAAAACTTTAAAACAAAACTTACCAAGTAGCTGAACACTGGAATGTTATGGAGCTGGAGATCTTGGAAATCAGAATGACTTCCAGTTCCTAAATATGGAAAGCAGAATTTTATCTTGAGTTAAATTTGTGAATACGGACTCTCCCTGTTATAAAAAAAAAATCATTTGATTAATCATTTATTAATGTGTCTTGAAGATTAGGAAGTGTATCTATGTTACAGGTCAAAAAAATTCAACCTAGGTGATTTTTTTTACCTTTTTTTTTTTTTTTTTACCTAGTTCATAATTTGCAACCTAGGTAAAATTTTGGATTATCTAAGATTCTTAAAAGGGATTTTCATTCACTTCTTTTGTTTCTCTTTTTTCCATCCATTTCCTCTCTGTCTACACCTACTGAGTATTTCCCCACATCTGTCTGTCTATTCAGCATTTTTTTTATTTGTGCTAGCAATGCTGGCGCAAATTCTTACGCTCACTCAGGATCTTTCTACTTTATTATTATTATTATTATTATTATTATTATTATTATTATTATAGTTTTCAACCAATCATCACCAAATTTCACATGAAGAATACCTTTGGGCTGAATTACATGATGACTTTTGGTGCTGATCTGGATCACTGATTCAGAATGATCCATGAAAAACAGGATTTTTTTCCAATCACTTATAACTCTGTCAATTTTCACAATTTTTTCAATCTGTTTTTTTTTTCAGGGTGGCAGGGTGCAACTTTTCCTTGACTTAAATTAATATTCCAATTATTATTAAATTAATATTCCAATTTCCTTGACTTAAATTAATATACTCATCACTAAGGTGTCATTAACCCAACACCTTAACCACTAGACCAGTGACAATTGCAATAGAAGGACTACTATATATTTTGAATGTATTAATGAGTCCAGTCTTATTATGTCATCAAGTAGTTTAAAATACAAACTCTTCCCAAATCCTAACCCTAGATATAGTAAATCTCCCAAATACAAGCAACAAATTATGATCTGGGTTAAAAATTCTAACCTAGGTTGAAAAATTCCACCTGATCTACAATTCTGTCCTGGAACATCTCCATTAGCTTTGTCCATTTTGTCCACTGCAGAAGTAAAATAAACTACAAACACCAAAAATGTATGTGGGATAAGTGGAAAAATGTGCCGAGATTCATTTTTTCTGACCAAAACATTTCTTTACCTCTTGCTGATTTCGTTCTTCCTCTGTTTGGTACCAGGGCGACTCCGTACACCCTGACCTGAATACAGAAGCAAGTCTTGGACCTCCGGTACGTCATTCACGCCACTTTCCCAAGACTTTGATTAGAAATGTCATACAAAAACCTTGTTTCTGAGCTTCAGAAGAAGCAGTTCCAATGTTTTCCTTCTTACAGGGACCACCAGGACCACTGGGTCTAAAGGGATTTCCAGGACCAATGGGTTTAAGAGGCACTGACGTGAGTTTGGAATGTTAATTTAAGACTTCTTTCCTTATTTTGAGCAGTTCAGCTTCTCAAAGACCAAATACATACGGCCCATTCTATAACTGCAGGTACATTTCAAGTGTTGACAATGTTGTCAACTCCGTTATCAGAAAACTGGGCAATCCATTAACAGAGTTGATGATAACAGAGTTGACATTTCTCACCGTTTTGTGTCTTAACTCCACACGCTAACCTCAAACTAGCTCCCACAGGGTATGTATTAAAAAAAAAACAGAATTTTATGGATTTTAATCATATTATTGTTTTTAAAAAATGAGCGAGAGATTCACTCCGATATCACAATAACAGAGTTGATGAATAATTAATCTACTTTTGGTGTATCCTTAACATTTTATTCAAATTAAAGAGAGAAGAAACATAGCACACCTCACTGCCTCAGTTTCTGAAGTTTCCCGCCAGAGTAAATGACATCACTCGGTGCTGGTGTCATGCATATTATTAAAAGTCTTTGTGGAAATGTAACAGCGTATCCCATTTTTATAACAGTTAAATCAACATGAAAATTTGTTTTCAACATATGATATCCATTGTAAAATTCAATTTCAAATGAATATTTAATTGCTCTCTCTCTCTCGCTCTCACCAAGGACGCGTTATCCTAACGGGCTTCATGGGCAGCTGCCCAGGGCCTCGGCTACCAGGGGGCCTCGGAAGTAGCGAGATCGGAAAATTTCATCTCATCTCATTATCTCTAGCCGCTTTATCCTGTTCTACAGGGTCGCAGGCAAGCTGGAGCCTATCCCAGCTGACTACGGGCGAAAGGCGGGGTACACCCTGGACAAGTCGCCAGGTCATCACAGGGCCGACACATAGACACAGACAACCATTCACACTCACATTCACACCTACGCTCAATTTAGAGTCACCAGTTAGCCTAACCTGCATGTCTTTGGACTGTGGGGGAAACCGGAGCACCCGGAGGAAACCCACGCGGACACGGGGAGAACATACAAACTCCGCACAGAAAGGCCCTCGCTGGCCACGGGGCTCGAACCCAGACCTTCTTGCTGTGAGGCGACAGCGCTAACCACTACACCACCGTGCCGCCCCCGATATCGGAAAATATGAAACGATATTTTCAGAAGTTTTGATCATATTGATAACATTTTTGATGCATTTCGCCACCCGTAAAGAAGCCCACCTTGTCCCGTCGCATAAATCACCCGTCATTGTCAATATGATCACTGTCCACCATGTCTTCACACGCTACGCCAGCTTGAGTTCAATGATTTAATTAATGACTTTGCTTTCCAGAAAAGTAGGAAAGTGCCCTTGTAAGTTGACCCATGGCTGTCAAACTGAATGCGCAAAGCTGTGTGCCGCTGCTGTTTGGGACGTGTGTGAAAGGATGAAATGTTTCACACAGCCTAACATTTTGAGATTTATTTCTGAGAAGCAAGATATTTTTCTTTCTTTGTTATCGCTCTGTTTTCACAAGTTAAAAGTCGCCTGGATTCCAAAATGAAAACGAACGGTTATATACCAAATGAATGTTCTTGTTCTGAATACTAAAGAAACTGTTGTAGGCCTCGGTTATGTTCTTGACATGTTGTTCATTGACTCACTCATTCAAAGGCTTCTTGAGGTTAAACTTTAGTTAACCAGGCTTGTTAGCCGTGATGTCTGATGGAGTTTTTCACCATGTAGTTGCCTATTTCACCATTGCTTTTTCTCGATTAAATAGGTGTTGATGGATATAAAGTTTTATCGTTCAATAGTATTTCTAATTGTGCCACTGTCATTATTTAAGTTTCTGTGTCTAGTTAGACAGGCGCGTCTGAGGGGGTGAATTTGCTGAGCGCAGTTGACAACAGGCAGGGGTGGGGCCTCGGGGGTGTGTCTGCCCAGGGCCTCGGCAAGGGTTAATGCGGCCCTGTCTCTCTCTCTCTCTCACACACACACACACACACACACACACACACACACACAGTGTGCTGTGCAGTGAAATGCTTTTTATGATTGTTTGGTGTCATAAAAAACAGAATTTACCATAAAAAGCTAAATTTACTTGCACAGAAGTAGAAAAGAAAATATAAAAAGACAATATAAAGCATATAAAAGATAGAAAAAGTATGTACTATATGTGGAATGAAGTCCAGACACACACTCACTGGCCACTTTAATAGAAACTTGTTTTTGATGCTAAGATTGCTGTTCTTGGCTGCAGGACTGGAACCCAGTGTGTTCTTCTGTTTTCTGTTGCATGCTGAGATGCTTTTCTGCTCACCACGGTTGTAAAGAGTGATTATATGAGTTACTATAACCTTCCTGGCAAAAAAGCAGCTCAAACCACCTCAAATCTGTCCATTTCCCTCTGACCGTCTCTTATCAACAAGGCGTTTGTTTCTACCCACAGAACTGTCGCTCACTCATTCGATGTTTTTTTGTTTTTCGCACCATTCTGTGTAAACTCTAGAGACTGTTGTGTGTGAAAACCCCAGGAAATCAGCAGTTTCTGAAATACTCAAACCAGTCCATCTGGCTCAAACCAACACCCATACCACAGTGAAAGAAAGAAAGTCACACTTCACTGTGAGATCACAATTTTTCCCGTTCTGATGTTTGAACATTGTGAACATTAACTGAAGCTCTTGATTTGTATCTGCATGATTTTCAAGGGATCGGCTGATTAGAGAACTGCATCAAATAAAACAGCTGCAGGTGGATGTCGGGGTATTCCTAATAAAGTGGCCAGTGAGTGTATATGAATACACCTTCTTGCTGTGTCTTTTTATAGGGACCTCCTGGACCTCCTGGACCTCCAGGATTAAAGGTATCAACTTATTTTGTGTCTTAGACTAATTTTGGAAAGGTGTCACTCTGCCATGTGGCCTTGTATATGTACAGTATGTGTCTCTGAGTCTTTTAGGGCTCCCAAGGACGATCTGGAGTTCCAGGACTTCATGGTCCAAAGGTACACATTACAGTGTATATTACTTATATGTTACTTATATATCTAACATTAAAGCTTTTCATATGAATATTTTGCTTCACAGACATGATTCACAATTCAGCCTTGTGTTTTCAGTATAATGATGGATCTATTGATTTTACTGGATGTGGACGATTCAAATTGCTGTCAATGTACAATACAACGATATATCATGGTTTAATATGTGTAGGGAGGTCAGGGTCCTCCTGGAGCGCCTGGTCCACGAGGAAGAGGAATATTTTTTGCGAATAGTGAACGGGGTATAAAGGTAACGTGTAGTTAGATTCAATTCTGCACTGAATTTTTAAAGGGGATGGATGACCTGTACACTTTTCAATTATTTTATATCATTCCCTGAGATATTTTATAAAGTTTGCTAGTTTTTTTTTTTTAATTGAAAAAATGCCTTGGTTCTTTTCTCTCATGTATGGCATGAAATCATTATAGGATAAAAAAGGCTGATTTTGCAGCTGTGGCTTTAAATATTAAATATGCAAATAACTTCACCTGATTGGCTAGCATCTTTAAACGAGAACTCCGTCATCCACACCCAGTGAATTGTTTAGCTACAGGCTTCATGTTGCTGTTTTTAATGCTTTTTCTTTTTTTGATGTTGAATTTTCATGTTTAACATTAGCTGAACAGTTTTGACTGGTTATACAAGCAAACTAGGTTTCAGTCCAAAAGAAGAATATTTAAGTTATTCCACGAAATCGAGTCGTACATGAGCTGATAGCTGATGAGGTGCGTAGCATCGAGTTGGCTATAAGCCATGTACAATGAGATTGAGTGGAATAACTGTTTTATTCTCTCCACGTTCACTGGATTTTGAGAAACAGAGTATTTTTATTTGTATTTTTTTGCAAATTCAATAAATCAAAATTTTATACAAAATGTCCGACAAAATCATTTCCGCTTAGAATGTAAACAAACCAGCGAAATGACAGGAGCAATTTGTGGAAAATGCGATAATAATAATTCTTGAAAAAAAACCTCATATACACGCACACACTTTTTTATATATATATATATATATATATATATATATATATATATATATATATATATATATATACGATATATATTTCTTACAATTAAATACTTTCATTCCATATTTTGTTGCTTTTTTTTGTATTTTGGTTTCAAGTAGAGTTTTTACTTCATGCTCAGTTGGTTCAGCAGCAACATGCTCCACCATTTTGTTTTCTTCTTTAGGGTTTGTTGGTGGTTGGTAAACCAACTTAAAGGTGCATTACTGCCGCCAACGGGGCTGGAGTGTGGAACAGGAGCTATTGGGGGAGAAACCAACTATATTCTTTTAGCTGGGCTGCCAACTCTCACGCAATGAGCGTGAGACACACGCATTTGATTGTCTTCACACGCCATACCTCCAATTTCTCACGCTAGAAAAAAATCTAGTTTATCTATCTAATCTAGGCTACCCATTGCATTACGCCAACCACTTGCGATTGATCAATTACGCCTTACGCATGGCTAAACAGGCAGAGCGGTGTTCCCTTCTGTACACACTCCCCTATGGTAGGTGGCGCATCTAATGATGCTGCACTCGCCGGAAGTTGGATAATTGCCTACCGTCAATTTAGAGGAAGAGGAGAGAGAAGAAGGTATCCGAGTTGAAGACGGGTGTCTCAGACAGGTTTGTACATATGCACGCCAATGTGTGGTGTTACTGGCGTAATTATGAACTTATATAAAATTTCTTAATCGTTTTAGCCTATAAGTGTTGTGAGAATATTTAATGCCATATCGAGAGCTGTGTACTAGGCATGCTAAATCATTATAGGCCTACTGCCGTGCCACAGCCTCTATCTTCCCCAACAAGCAGCACAGGAGAGCACCTCCTTAGCACACGGTTATTAAGGCACATTTTTAGTTTGTTTACTGTATGTTATCATACTTTATGACTTTATTTGAAGCCATACTGGAAATGTTGTAAAATAAAGCAAGTAAGAGATAATATTACAAATGCAAGAAGAGCCATTAGCCACCATACCTATTGTTTATTTACAGGGTATTTATTTTTAATTATTTATGATGTATGTAATTGCTCAGTTAAAGTAAATAAAGCATGGTCACCTTTAATATCAAAGAACTTGAACTTGTGAATAATTAAAAAAAGACAGAGAACTGAGGAGACAGGGTTTCAAAGAGGGCAAGACAGGTAGAGAATATTTGTCAGATAACAGGCCCTGACGAATGCTCTATTACTAATAAGAAACTTAGATAAGAAATAAATTAATAAGAAATATATTAATATAGCTTATTTAAGTATGACCAAAATTGTTAAGCCCAACTTTGTGTGCACATTCCCACCTATGGCCAAGGTTCAGCTTTTTGTGTTCCAATACTGTTCAAACTTAATCATTTTAATGTTTCTTGTAGCACATGCACATTTTGCTTACTGTTTAAGCATTTTATTTGTTCTTTTGCTGTTGATATTTTTCCCCATGCCAATCTTCTGCTGAACCCAGTGGTGGGGAAAGCCCTTAAATGCATAATGAATAGTCAGTGAGGGACAATCTTATTTTTGCAACAGTTATTAAAAACTTAACATTTAGTTTCAGTTCAGAAGGTGTTTAGGCTTAGCTGATGAAATATTTTCAAACATGAACTTGCCTTTAAATCTGAAACACAGGTCTATAGGGCTACAGGAACATTGGCAGTCATCTGTAGTTTTCTAGTGTGGGGGCTTTTAAGCCAAAACTTGGTGCTTTTGTTGGCCACAAGCTGAAGGCCTGGCAAGTCAGGGTGTGTAAGAATGTAGGTATGGCACAGCAGGCCACTCCAAAAATCCACCAGAATGCAGGAACATCTACTAAATCCAAAATCTCAAAACCCCCCCCCCCCCCCCCCCCCCCTTGTCCATCTCCAGCTGGACGACCCATTAACAAAACACCAGAATGCAGAGGGACGAGTGAATATCAAACTGAATACAAAATTCCCACTTACTGCATGGTGTGCGGAAAAATTTTGCCGTCGACCCCCCCACCCCCCAAAAAAAATCTCACTCCAAGGAATTTCGAAAAGTTGGCAGCCCTGCTTTTAGCTATTTCTGTTTCTTTTAAATACTTGATAACAAAGTGACATATCTGACTTGATGTGCGCAGCTATTTTGTTTTTCTCCACTCACGGTATCTGAGCTGATATCCTAGTAGTAGAGTAGCCAATCAGAGCGCGATTGCTCATATCCAGTGAATGTGGATAGAATAAATTACAATATCCAATAGAATGTATAATGTTTGACTTTTTGGAAGTTTTGTACGTTTTAGTAACAGTTTGCAGACTCCAACAGAGTTGACATGGCTCCATCTTCTTGATTTAGATTGCTATGGGTGGTCATATGTTAATGACGGGGTAGTGACATCAAAAATGAAATGAGATGCATGCACATTTGTAACTGATCTGGCCTGAGTTTCCCAAAAGCATCGCAGCACAAAGATCACCATTAAATGCTAGCGCGAGGAACACAATGAACACTCTCTCTCCTATTTAAGATGCTCTTAGCATTAAGAGGCTTTTGTGAAACCCACCACTGTTCTCTCCACCTATTTTCTTTGTATGGTAGTTCCAGACTGGGAAGGTACCAGTCCACTTTGAAAGGTCCAGTACGTCCCCAAGTCCCATTGCCATATCCACAGCATGTCCCCTTTAAAAAATCAGGTTTTCTGTAAAAGTTTAAAGCTTTGAAAATGTGTTATTGTTCCTGTAATTATAGTATATCTACCGCCGAAGACTACAAAATGGATCATTTGCACAAATGTCTCTCCTCAGGGTGAGCCTGGAGACGAGGGAGAAAGAGGCTGTGATGGTAGACCTGTGAGTTTTTCTACATGCATTTTTCAAGCTGAAAATTATGCCTTTTTTTCTTTATCAGTTTCCATGGGATCCTGGACTTTTCTTTAAACAGTCTATAGAGCTTGTACTCGTCTTTCCTTCTTGTAGGGACGCCCGGGCTCCTCCCTTCAGAAAGGTGAAAAGGGGGACAAAGGTGTCCAAGGGGCTGAGGTAGATTTAAGGCTGTTTTTGTTTTTCCCCAAATATCACGTTCAATACATCGCTACAGTACAGTGTTACGTGACAGCTAGCATGTGCAATGTTCACAGTGACAGGTTAAGGGCAATTAAATGTTATTATATAATTCACTGTAACACTTAAAATTGTAATCATTGGTGAATGAATGTGGTATAAAATGCTGTTATTGAAAAATAATCAACCAAACAGAAACTTTATTCCCTCAGACTAGCCTGTTCTTGATTGTTTTCCTATAACAACATGACACCAAGTCTTTTATTCCGTTCAGGGTGACTTTAAAGTAATTAAAGTAGCTGTAGTGCTAAATAAGCTAACCCATTTCGCTGTAGCGTCATTCCTGCTACACTTGCTATAATTGTATATATTTCTTTACACATCTGGATGTTTTGTTCAACTAATAATATTGCATAATTATAAAGTATTGATATCTTAATGTTTTACATTTAGGGGAAACTAGGAAAGGAAGGAGAACCTGGATTACAAGGATTGACAGTAATTTTTATATATATTTCAATTTTTTTATGAACACTGTGTATTTCTGTTATCCCATCATTTGATTATAAATATATATTGGCTGATAAAGCCTGTCTTTGTATCCTGTATCTTTCCTTAAATATTCTTAAATTTATTCAGAAGTACATAAATATCTGTCTTTTGAGTATGAGCATGTGTCTTTAATCATTTGAAGGGTAAAAAAGGAGCCCGTGGGCCTCCAGAACACTTACCTGGCCCACCAGGACCCAAGGTGAGTGTACATTTTTGTAAAATTCTCACAAACCTGCTTTCTGGAACTTTAACTGATACAACAGTCACGTTTTCATAAGTGATGTGGATTAAATCTCAGGAAATGCTACAGCTCCGGTATGAATGTTGTCTTTTCATCTTTACCAGGGTGAGAAAGGTGATCATGGTCCCTCAGGTCCCCCTGGAGACATACATGAAGTACATTTATTATTTTGTCATCATAATAAATGAATAAGCTGACTTTAATATTTAGCTTTTTTTTTTTGCTTTTTAATTTTATCATTTTTATTTATTTATTTATTTATTTATTTTTTACAATTCAGATCACTGATCCCATTGTATGTTGAATCTCAAATACTTTAAAAAAAAATTTACATCTCCAAGTTAAATGAGCTTCACTGTGGATCCACAGGTTGGTAGATGTCTACTGAAGGGATATGAGGGAGATGCTGGTTGTGAAGGAGAGCCTGGGCCGCCTGGTATGAAAGGTTAGTACATCTGAAGGTGCATACTTGGAACAGATGGATGTTAGAATTACAAATATTTAGTTTTAGGCCTAAATTCTATTCCTACATTGTTCTGTGACACTGCTAAAGCTGATTCTTCTCCTGACTGTTTTATTCCTCTTATACAACAGCAATTTGCCAACATTTTCTATTTTTATTTATTAATGAACACATACTTTTATCTGTTTAGAGTTGCATTAAATGTAACAACAACTCTGTTATTGAATGGGGAACATCTGTAGAACAAGTTCATTCCTGTTATCACTCACATTCGTCATGGCTATCCCTTGAAAGCAAAGATGATGTTCTCCTAGTCATTAGCAGCTTGGTCTCGGTGGGTTCTCAGGTGGCTGAGGAGCCCAATCCTTGATTTATAGGATTTGTTGAAGATGCTGCAGATGTTGGTGGTGGGAAGGCACAGCCTCCTCTTCTCCTTGATGTGGTTTGTCCATTGGTTTTCAAAATTCTCGACTCTTTTTCTGATGGTTGCTCTCCAGACACTACGGTTTCTGGCCTAGTCTTTTCAGTTGTTCAGTTGATGCTGCAGCTTTTCAGGTTTTGTTTCAGCAGGTCCTTGTATTGTTTCTTATGTCCTCATCTGGACCGCTTTCCTTCTCTGAGTTGGGAGTAGAAGATCTGTTTCGGAAGTCAGCTGTCATCCATTCTGATGATGTGGCCAGCCCACCACAGTTGGCTTTGGATGATGATAGACTTGATGCTTGGAAATTTAGCTTCTGCTAAGATGCTGGCGTTGGTATGGTAGTTCTCCCAGCTGATGCAAAAGACTCCTCAAGCAGCATAGGTGGAAATGCTTAAGGGTCTTCAGATGGTGGCCAGGTTTTGGATCCGTAGAGAAAAGCTAGGATGATCACAACTCTGTAGACGTGGATCTTCATTGCGTCTTGGAGGTCTCTGTTTTGGAAGACATGAGCGCGCAGCAGCAATGAACAGTTTTAACAAGAAACTGCAAAGTGCAATTCTGCAATTCATCTGTCCTGAAAACTTTCCCATGCCAAAAAATTAAAGTAAAATTATTGCTTTACTTCTGAAGGTTACAAAGTGCTGACAATGGAGATTCCATCCAAAAATGTTAAATGTTACGGTGTAAAGTGATGTATGCAAAGAAATAAAAATATACATTTTTTGTTAATATCTTTTACAATTTCTAGGCATTGCAGGATTTCCAGGACCACCAGGACTTCCAGGTAACTATAAATATGTGAAGGATATACACCAATTAATTAAAAAAATTTCAAAAAATTATAGAACATGCAGGTAAAATAATATGCATGAAAAACTTACATATACTGTACTGTAGTTCCTACAAAAATTTAACTGAGAATGCCTTAACTGGAAAACTAAATTCTTTTGAAACAGGCAAACAGATAAACAGATAATGTTCCAAGCTTCCATCTTTTTCACCTGTGTCAAATGTAAAAACAAAAGAAATTATAACATTCATAACCTTTTTAGATTCTTCTTAGAACTTCATAGAAAAATAATCCTCCCTGTGCTATAGGTACAGTACTTCATGTAATTAATTAGCTTGAGTATGTTTGTAGGTTCATATGCCCTTGGACCTATGGGGCCATCAGGTCCACCAGGCCAAAGAGGACCCAAAGGGGAGAAGGGTAATGCAGCACCAGATCAGATTGGACCTCCAGGTAGAGATGGTCCTCAAGGACTACAGGGTCCTCCTGGAGACCCAGGACCCCCAGGCCCAGTACTGCTTCCAGGTTACAAAACTTTTCTACATAACATGACTTGACATTATTGGAGGTGATAAATGTGATTTTATTAATTTTGTTAAATTAATAATAGAATAGAATCTTCAGTCTTCTTTCTGATCTTGTTTTCTATAACATTTACTCATTGATTATCTCCATGTGTCGAAGATCCTCCAACCATTACATTCAAGGGTCTTCCGGGTGTTACTGGTACTGATGGCCTTCTGGGACCAAAGGGTACACAAACTGTCATGATGAAATTCTACTATAGGTTGTGTATAATTAAAGAAACAGAAACATGTTTTGTGGGCTTGGCATCATTTTATTCTTAGAAAGTTTTCATATGTATGTAAATAGGGATTTCTTGTTTGTTATTACAGGTGATAAAGGGGAGCCCTGTTATGAATGTTGCAATGGACTTACAGGTCCTCAAGGCCCACCAGGTCCTCAAGGCCTTCCAGGTATATAATATTATCCAGACCACAGTTACAATGTTTACAATTAGCTAGAGTATATTTATTGTGACATTAAATAAAAGCCACTTGAAACTCTGTATACTATTTTATACTTGTAGGTGTAAATGGACCACCTGGCCCAAAGGGAGATGCAGGTTTTAAAGGTGTTGCTGGTTTACCAGGTTATGAGGTATAATAATAGCGATGATACAATTTTGTATCTAAGGATGCAATGGTAGTCTGTTTGCCTTATAAAAATTAGAATGAGATTGAAACTAATCAGATGGTACACACGTACATAATTTGTAGCTAGACTCAAAAGCTAAAAAAAAAAAAATTTGCTGAGTGTCTTCTTGGGCTTTCTTCACTCACTGGCCACCATTATAATCTCTTGAATAACAACCAAGCACGGATAACCCAGAGCCAGTGACTGTGAGCCAATTGATTGATTGATTGATTGATTGATTGATTGATTGATTGATTGATTGATTGATTGATTGATTGATTGATATCAATATAAGGCCTAGTGCACATCCATTTTTTTGGTCACAGTATCATTTTCAGTCTATCTACTTACACTTTCTCATCCACAACAAAACATGAAAATGATAGAAAACAGCATGCTGTACACTGGGTTTCTGAGCCATAATCTTTACATCATTTCTGCCATTTTTGCTTGTTTGTATGACATAAAGGCAAAAAACACACTTTCTCACACAGCACAGCATTGCTTATAATTTCTGCCATCACATGAAAACCATACATCAAGGAAAGCTAAATTTCCTCGTATTCACACTACAATGCAGAAATGGTGTTTGTCAGGTTGCATGTCAAAAAAAAATTCTTTCCACAACTCCTGAACTTGTGTTCAACCACGGTTGCATCACTTTGAAGCTGGTTGTTTTGGTCTGTACCTGAAGTGTAATGGTGCAGCCCAAACACAGGGGTTTAATTTAAATCAAACTAAATATCATAGACATGAAAGCATCTTAACTTCAACCTTTATGCAGATATTTGGCAGGAGGTATAGTGACACTAAGGCTACATCCACACGACAATGGCAACGAGATTTTTTTTTTAAAATATCGCGTCCACATGGGCAACGGATCAGTAAAATATCAGGTACATATGGCAACGCAACGCTTGCTGAAAACGATGCAATACACATGCCACACATGCGCTGTAAGACGGTCCCATCGGAGACACCAGAACAATAGAAGAAGTAGGACACATGCACATAAACCCCTTCTTCTGTAGCATCAGCCACATAAAGTTTTGATTATTAATCAGTAGCGTAAAATAGTATCTATTGTCTAAGACACTTATTTATATTTCATATTAAAACGGCTATGTAAATTAATACATAGAAAGCCTGGCCAGGTGCTGAACGTTCTTCTGCCTTCACTTTAAGAGAAATTCAGGGCGAGCATGAGCCTAGGTTCTTCCCTGTCACTGTCACACGCACACACCTTCTCACTCCCTGTCCTATGGATATAGTCCCTTTAAATCACTTGCTCGTTTTTTGAATGGAGACGCGGAAAGAGGAATGAACGGGGGTAGATGGAAGCTGGTATGCCAACATTCTGATATCCTCCAGAATTCTTTAATGGTCCGGAATAAATTGAATGCTACACGTTGATGGATTACTTTGTTCTTCTACGCCCTTTTTGAGGAATATATTGGCGGACTTAAACCAACATCTGAAGAGGTGAGATCACTCCTTTTTTTCCCCTATTTTTGCTGGCGGGATTGTTTTTGTTTTTGGAACGTGCACAGGCGGTGCGCGGTTTTGGTTATACTGCTTCCGCAGTGTTTGGACTAAAGACTCTGCCCTAAGGGCTATTCTCTCACTCTCTCTCTCTCTCTCTCACTTTGCACCATTACACAATAAATATTCACAGTGAAAATATTTTGTAAGCACGTTTCATGAACTAAGTTATAGGATTTGTTGACAACTCGCATCGAGTTTGTTACACTTCTACCCGGCGTGAAGCACTCAGTCATGTGGTTGTGACGTCATCGTAAACAAATCCGTTCTACTCATCCAGACGACTTCGCAACGGCGCCATTGCCAGATTTTTCCACTCTGGAACCCGTTCTCAAAAGATTTCGTTTTGGGGCACCCAAAACACCGGTGTCGTGTGGACGCCAGGCCGAAACGATAAACAATTTTATCAGATTCACCTGAATCCGTTGCCATGTGGACAGGGCCTGAATATAAACATGACAAATCTTTGTCCAAATTTGGTTGATTGTAATAAGGTTCTTTATTTGCTGAAGGGACCTCCAGGGCCACCTGGACTTCAGGGTGTACCAGGAGAAAAGGGAAGTGGAGGAAACTCTTATCACCTTGGAATGAAGGGAGATAAGGGGTTGCCAGGATTGCCAGGCCTTCCTGGTCTAGATGGTCTCTATGGTTCACCAGGACACCCTGGATCTAAAGGACCACCTGGGACCAAGGGTAATTCTGTAAGTGATACTGCTTCTCAGAGGGCATTTTCTTTTAGAATTATTTAGATGTAGACTTTATATTTGTAACTACAGAATGATGTTTTGCTTGGTCCATGTAATTTGAAGGAAGTGTTCACTCCCCAAGAAACCTAAACTACAAAGCTGGCCTACAACTGAGCATTTCATCAGAAAACAAAAAATATTGGTCATTTTGTGATTAGGGTATGACTTTAGGCCCCATGGGAGATCCAGGACCTGCTGGGTTACCAGGAATTCAAGGAAACCCTGGGCCAATTGGGCCACCAGGTCTTTCAGGTTTTGGAGTACCTGGATTTCCTGGCCAGAAAGGCAGCCATGGAGTTCAAGGCATCAGAGGCCCACCTGGACCCCCAGGCAAGGAAGAAAAACACATATGTGTTGTAAATACTCACCCTTTTGGTGGTAATGTAAAACTTTGATAATCATTTGGTAGGTGAGAAAGGAGAGTGTAGTAGTGGCAGCACAGGATATCCAGGTCCAAAAGGCCAGAAGGGACTTCCAGGGCCAGATGGACCACGAGGTACATCCTAGGGCAGCCACAAGCATTATTGCTGCATCTTATCCTATTTTACTTACTGGGCCTATGTGTACACAGGCAGTCCTGGATCCCCAGGTCATCCAGGCATTCCAGGCTTCCGTGGTCCAAAGGGAGACAAAGGCACTTTATTGCATCCAAATGTTGGACCACCAGGGACCAAAGGTGTGCATACAATCAATTTATGCATTCTTATATTCAATTCAATTAGCAGCCCTGACAATTACACCTTGAATGTGTTAAACTGTCAGTGTACAATGTGTATGCAGGTGATAAAGGCCAGCCAGGGCCACCAGGAGTTCCAGGAATTGGTTTAAATGGACTACCTGGACCAACGGGACTGCCGGGAATACCAGGGTCAAAGGTACAACAAATAACACTTATATACTGTGTAAATATTTTGGACATCAGGTTCACTACTAGAAGGAACTATCTGTAGGGTGACCCTGGATATGGCCCACCAGGGCTAGAGGGATTGGCAGGAATTCCAGGTGATCCAGGTGTTAAAGGTCTTCCAGGAGACCCGGGTGTTCCTGGTTTCCCTGGATCATTTGGAATTGCAGGAAGGCCAGGGGTGTTAGGCCCAAAAGGTACACACCTCACAAGAAAACAGGCTAACATATTCTTAATGATTCACACATTTCTTATGAATCATGTGATCATGTGGAATCATGTGGTTTCAATACAGGAAATAAAGGTGCAGCGGGTGTTCAGGGATTACCAGGTGAACCAGGTGACTGTCACCAAGCAACTGGTCCACCAGGAAGTAGAGGTCAACTAGGCTACAGAGGTTAGCAAGCACATGCTTATCTCAAATATGGTCATGGAGTTATGTAAACATGAACTACTAAGGAAGGTATATCATAACAATTTTGATTGTTGAAAATACCTGTCTTACGCATACAAGTGCACTTTCAGGACCAAGTGGACAGAAAGGCTGTAGGGGGAGCCCTGGTATGCCAGGCTTTGGTAAGCCTGGTCTGGCCGGACCCCAGGGACCACCTGGGTCCTCAATGCAGGGAGCACCAGGGCCTCCTGGAATACAAGGTCTCCCAGGGCCAAATGGAATTTGTGGTGTACCAGGTAAAACCTGTTTGGAATAAACCTTGCCATATTTTGAAACATGTGAAAATGTAATTTTTTGTTGATTCTTTGATTGGTAACCAGGACCCAAAGGTGAACAGGGGCCACCAGGACCATCAGGTGTTGAAGGCCCAGATGGCATCTTTGGACTCACTGGACCACCTGGTCCCAAGGGTAAGGCATGAAGCTTCAACACACACACACACACACACACTTGCTACTAATGTTTCAAAGTAAGATAAACAATACAAGAGTTACATTCTGCTGACAGGATCTCAGGGCTTGTCTGGAAAAGAAGGACAGGAAGGGCCTCCTGGTGTTCATGGAGATCCTGGAATACTTGGGCCTCAAGGTCCTTGCATACTGGAACATGGGCCTCTAGGAGACCCAGGTCCACCAGGTAAGTATCATCCAACAAGGATACCCTTTTTGTGAAAATGTAATATTTTTAAAATCCACTGTTGTGAATAGCTTCCATATCTTATCATGTTATAATATTTCATAACTTTTACAGCAATCTTAGTTTGCAATTTAGTTTGGAGCCTATACCAGCAGCGGTAGGTGTGAGGCAAAAATAAACCTATGATGGGACCCAAGTCCATAGTCGGCAACCCTGCATACATACATTCACAGACTATTTCATACCTAGGGTCAATTTCACCAATTCACCTACATGCATTTTTCTAGAATGTTGGTCGGAAAGCAGAGAACCTGGAAGTGGCAACACTACTAACTCTATGACAATTCTACCCCACTCACTAAAAAAAATCTATTTTTGCATTAAACCTTAACAGGATCACCAGGTTTACTTGGTAAAAGGGGAGATACAGGACTCCCAGGACCTGAAGGAATTAATGGGATTAATGGGGTACCAGGAAGGCCAGGACCATCAGGTGCATTTTCAGGCATATTGTACAAGAATTTATGAGGGAATTATGACTTGTTTTGAAATTGGTCTTGGTAGGTATGGGGTTATTTTAAGTGACTGTTTTCTAGGCCCTGTTGGTGATAGAGGTGTTGACAGCTATGTTCCTGGTGAACCAGGCAAAGTTGGGCCTAGAGGTGATCCTGGATTTAGAGGTTTTCCTGGTGAGTGCCACAATGTATGGAGCTGCACAGTTATCCTGTTTTCAGAGTTTCAGTTCTTGCATTTACTTGGTGGCATATACTTGTTTCATAAGGTCCTCGAGGTATGAAAGGAGAACCAGGTGAACCTGGAACCACAGGGCATAGAGGAGAAGATGGTGCTATTGGACTCAAAGGACAAAAAGGTGACCAGAGTACAGGCATCCTGGGGCATCCTGGCCCAAAAGGTCAAAAGGTAGAAAGTGTTCTCTGTACTTTGTGTTCCCTAATACTTAACGCCACTGGCTGTGGTTACATACAATGCATATATGTTGTTTTCTCACAGGGAGAGCCTGTATTTGGATGTAAAGGAGAGAAGGGGAATGTTGGATTACCTGGTCCACCAGGTGACCTTGGGTCAAGAGGACCTCCGGGAGACACTGGAGCCCCTGGATATGCAGGTGAACACTAATTTACTGAGCACAGTTATTGCTAGTGCTCTTAGAATGACATTTGTTCATGTCGTTCTTTTTTACTTTCTGTTTTTTTTCTATGTGCCTGTTTCAGGGCCCCCAGGAACACCTGGTCAGCCAGGCTCGCATGGTGCCCCTGGATCTCCTGGACCTACAGGCCCAAATGGAGATCAAGGTGCATGTCTGTTTACACTGTAGATTATTCACTACTTGCCATCAGTTTTGATGTTTTTTGTCTCCCTTAAAAGTTTATTTTTGTTATTTTATATTTTGTTCCCTTAAGGTCCTGATGAACCATAAGTTTTGCATAATGTTCTGTCAATGTGTAGCAAACAATTATTGGTAGAGCATAACTATTTTACCCTGGAGGTACAGACAAGTCAATTATGTTTTGGTTAGAATGAGTAACAGATATTAACTTTGCATCTGGTTGCAGGGACTCCTGGCCTTCCTGGTCCTCCTGGACCTGTTGGCCAAAAAGGCAACCAGGGTCAAGATGGCTTTCCTGGACAACCAGGTCTAAGGGGGGACAATGGTAGAAGCCTACATTCATTGCATTTCATTCAGTGTGCTTCAGCTTTCCAGTGACTGGATGTGGTGTTTGTCTGTATTAATGTTTCACAGAAAATTAAAAATTCCACAAATCCTAGAACATTTGAAATGTAGTGTGTAGTATGTAAGCTGCAAATGTGTTGCATGTTTTTCAGGTTGTACAAACCCTGTTCCGGGCACAAAAGGACATAAAGGGCAAGCAGGCAAGTATTTAAATAAACACTGTACCTGCATTCTAACTGTAATTGTTTGCATGATTCCAATGTATTTTTTGCTCACCAGTTTGTAATAAAAGAACATCAGGTTTAATTGAAATCTGCAACATTGTCAGGTCCCAAGGGAAACAGGGGACTTAAAGGTAAACCAGGTAATAGGCTTCTTGGTCCTTTGGGAACAAAGGGACCCCCAGGGCCACCGGGACCGAATGGCTCTCCTGGATATCCTGGGGTTCCAGGAGAATGTTTATCTGGGGAAAAAGGAGAACCTGGTCTTCATGGAAGACCTGGAAGTCCTGGTGAGGGAGTCATTCTTACTTTCCAGCACCTCTTTCACTGTGGGGTTTTCAGTCAGCCTCCTAATCTCAACTTGTCAAATTCCCAGGGCTACAAGGCCCCAGAGGTCCTCCAGGAGATTGTCTACTGAAAGGGGACAAGGGAGACAGGGGACTACCAGGCATGCTAGGTCTTGCTGGAGAGAAGGGAACCCAAGGACACCGTGGTCTCCGGGTGAATTACTCCTCTAAACTCCTGTTGTTGTTGTTTATTTTTTTTATCTCAGTTAATTAAGGTTTATATAAGTATGAGGGCATTGATTCTGAACTAGGGTCTGTTTTTTGGCCTCTTCACCAATACAGTGACATCTAATTTTGATTTATCATTGCTGGCAGGGACCTGCTGGTGCTCCTGGTGCCCCTGGGACAAAAGGTGACCCAGGGCTTCCTGGGCTTCCTGGACTTCCTGGTAAGGGGGCAGTAATTTATCTTTTTTTTTTTATAAATCAATAAACTGTACAGGACTACATGAATATGTTTAAATGGATGATTCATTTGAGTGCTAACTTGGTATTCTTTATCCATGACCTAGTGACCCAGTGTCAGGACATATTTATTGATAGAGACTTAAACATTTATGTAAGTTGCCCTGGATAAGGGCATCTGCCAAATGCCATAAATATAAATGTAAACTTAAGTTAAATCTACTATAAATAAAAATTTTTTGTTTATTGAAAGCAAAAAAAGATTGGAAACTAAAACTGAAAACAACTCGAAAGCATAGAGCTGCTGTGAGTCACCCTGGCTGCCTGGCAAAAGTCAGGTTTGATGAAAGGTTTTTGATTTATAGGTCATATGATATAACAGCTATGTCACAGGTCATTATAGCTGAAATAGAAATAGCAAAATACATGAATAACACAAATGATATTACATTTGAATAACATTATAGCTCTTTGTGACCCAAATGACTGGAGCTCAGATTAGAGTGACCCTTTTATCATCAGCAAGGGCTTGCGTTTTATCCAGCTATTATATCAGTCATATTGTTATGCAATAAAGACACTTATGTACTTCGCATTCAGGTGAACCTGGAGATCCAAGCTACAATCTTGGACAGAAAGGTGAACCTGGATTTCCAGGAGCTCCTGGACCACCAGGTTAGTTCATTCTGGAGTCAGCTGTTTTAGTAGTCACAGCATCTTTGTAGTTTTTGTGTTAAACATTTCAGTAAACACACATGCATTAGAAATATGTTAAAATTCAACAGTTCCCATCCTTCATGTGTTTATGGTCTTCATGTGTTAGGTTTAGATGCACATAGTCCTTGTATACCAGTAATTACTTTGCCAGGGGATCCAGGGCCAAAGGGAAACCCTGGAGATCGTGGGCCTTCTGGATTTTCTGGGTCACCTGGAATACCAGGGCCAACAGGTGTGGTGTTACATTTGTTTATTAGGATAGGTGATGTCCATATTAATGAATCTGTTGAGAGGCGTGTTGTGTGATGGAAACATGTCTTTTTGTTTAGGCTTGCATGGCCCCAGAGGACCTCCAGGTCAGGGTGCTCCAGGACACCCTGGTTTCCCTGGACAAAAAGGAGATAAAGGAGCACCTGGACTACTAGGTTGGTGCCTAATGTGAAAAATATTGTACATATCAATGCATAAATAAATGAATGAATGAATGAATGAATGAATGAATGAATATAAATGCAAACGGTCTCTCTTTAGGACCAGATGGCTATGTGGGGCAGCCAGGAAGGAAAGGTGTTCGAGGACCTCCAGGAAAGGCAGCCCAAGGAACTCTCAATAGCTTCCTTCTGACCAGACACAGCCAGAGCATCCAAGTTCCCAACTGCCCACAAGGAACTACGTTCATTTATTCAGGATATTCCCTGCTATTCATCCATGGGAATGAGAGGGCACATGGACAAGACCTGGGTAACATTCATGCTCACATAGGAGTAGTATGTTGATATTGGTGACATAGCTATAAATCTCTACAACAGACCTTATCAGAAAGGGTTCCAACCCTGTTACGAAGCTAAGACCCCTTAATTATCCCAAAGAAACCCACAGAGAAACCTTTGAGAACCCATTTTTCCAAGAGTATATCAAGTATCAAGACAATTTGAGTTAATCTGAAATGCCTGAACAGGTTCTCTAGATTAAGAAAAAAATATTGCTGTTAATTTGCCAAACAGCAGGAACGTTCCCAGTTTGAACCTGCCAGCTGACTGGGGTCTTCCTACGTGGAATTTGTATGTTCTCCTCATGCCTGTGTGGGTTTCTCCTGGGTTCTCCGGTTTTCTCTCACAGTCCAAAGACATGCAGATTAGGTCAGCTGGCTACTCTAGACTGTCCATAGGTGTGAACTCGATGAAATAGGTGTGATTGTCTGCCTCTCGCCCAATGTCAGCTGGGATTTGCTCCAGCTCAACCACGACCAGCAATAGATAAGCAGCACAGAATATGAATGAATGAATGAATAACTTGGAGTTTGTATTACACACAGTCAGTTAAAGCCCCTATTGCAAGAGAGCTGCATAAGAAAAATCTAACAGTTTTTGAGATATGAACCACATATAAAAGTGAATTTTAGTAATCTGATTAGGCCATCCAGAGCTTCAACTTAAACATCCTCATAAACCAACTCTGAATTGGTTTCATTGAGGGAAGCCATGGCCTAATGGTTAGCGAAGCAGCTCTGGCGCCAAAAGGTCGCTGGTTCGATTCCCTGGACCAACAGGGATGGCTGAAGTGCCCTTGAGTGAGGCACCTAACCCCAGGCTGATCTGGGTATGTTGTACATTGCTCTGGATAAGAGCATCTGCTAAATGCTTGTAATGAATTCAGATAACTTTTCTCGCATAAATATTGACGCCTCTGACTCTGAATATGGCTTGCCGTGCTTCATGCCTTGAAAAAAACTTTTTCTTCAGGCACATCAGGTAGCTGCCTGCCTCGTTTCTCCACCATGCCCTTCCTCTTCTGCGATACGGAGCACACCTGTCGCTATGCCTCGCGCAACGACTACTCCTATTGGCTATCCACAGATGAGCCCATGCCCACCAAAATGGAACCAATCAGAGGGGATGTTCTGGCAAAATACATCAGCAGGTAAGGAACCAGGAAAACAGTTCCTTATGGATTCGACATATTACTGGAGACACGGATTCCATGTTGGATTTGCATGTTTTTAACAGATGTTCGGTGTGTGAGAGCACAGCCAATACCATCGCCATACACAGCCAGACCACACAGACACCCGAGTGTCCGGAAGGCTGGTTTTCGCTCTGGACTGGCTACTCTTTTGCTATGGTAGGAGTTGGGATTTTCTTGTTTTTGGTGTGCAATGTGCTTCTTTAGTTTTGTATTAGCTACAAGATGAAGGTAGCTAACAAGAAATGGAAGTCTTTGTTTGGAAATTATGTGGAAATTCAGTCAGCTGGGATTGATGCCAGCTTCTGGATAAGTGGTATAGATAATGGATGGATGGATTTATAATAAACATCCAGTTACAGGAATTATTTGCACTCTTGGTAAAGATCTCCCCTTGCTAATGAATGAACAAATGACAAATCAATTCTATTCTGACTCTTTTTCTCTGGCAGCAAACCGGTGCTGGTGCCGAGGGCTCAGGACAATCCCTCATCTCTCCTGGTTCCTGCCTAGAGCATTTCAGACAAGTCCCTTTCATCGAGTGTCATGGCCGTGGCACATGTAACTATTACCCTGACTCCTACAGCTACTGGCTGGCTTCCCTTGATGTAGAAAAGATATTTCGGTGAGGTTGAGGTTGAAACCCTTTTTACTGTTTTATTATTTTCATTTAAATCCAGTCTACATCAGTGTGTGTGTTCTCTTACAGTAAACCCAAGCCCAAAACAGTGAAAGGACCAACCATGACGAGTGTCATCAGTCGCTGCCGTGTCTGTATGAAAGTAAACCAAAAGCAATTTAGTGTAATCTAATTAAATGAGATGCGTTTCATTGCACTATACTAGCAGAACATTTCAGAAATTCTGTGGATGGCTGTTTTCACACCTCATGCGATGCGCCAGTTGGACTTATGGCCAGTAGACTCATCTTTCTGATTTTTCAACTTCTCAATTTCTGAATCTTGTATCTCACAAAATTAAAGGAAATGAATCGTGAAATATGAATTTTCTTGTAATTAAGCACTTTGACATGTAATTCAAAGTAGCACTAAGTTGAGGTAGTAATTCTGAAAGGATATTGATTATTTTCACATTTAAAAGTGGCTAAGTTAGGGCATTGGTCAAAATATGTGTAAGCCGCCATATTCATCTGCACCTCTATAAGTCAAGTCAAGTTTATCTGTATAGCGCTTTTAACAATAAACATTGTCGCAAAGCAGCTTTAAAGAATTTGAACAACTTAAAATATGAGAATTTTATCCCTAATCTATCCCCAACGAGCACACCAATGGCGACGGTGGCAAGGAAAAGTCCCTCAGACGACACAAGGAAGAAACCCCGAGAGGAACCAGACCCAAAAGGGAACCCATCCCCATCCGGGCAACAACAGACAACATGACAGTATAAGGATACTGTGAAAAGTCAAAATGAGGCTGTGGGATTGATGACGTAGAAGTGGCTGAAGCCGGATCCATCCCTTATCCCTTTTAGCCTTTTAAACCCACGGCTTCACTACTTTGAACTTGGATAACCATTTATTGAGAGCACGGGCGATTGCTCTAAGACAACGAGGGAGGCTCAGCCTCCTCTAAAAATGATGAACATCATGTAGGATGAATTGCGCTAGGCTTATGTTATAGCCGACCTTATAACATTGCTATTTCAGATCCAGAATCATAGAAATATATGTGCTCAACCCAACTACAGTGCGAAATCATTCCGTTATAACTTTCCCCAGTTTGCCTAATGTGTGCGTGAGTTTTTCCCCCTCGTGACAGCGCGATGCAGCCCAGCCTCAGTGCACTTCAATGGCATTTGGGAGCTATGCGCTTTTCAATATCAAAATGCAAGACGGTTATTGGACAAATACTGCGAAAACGCCCGCCCACGGAGTCTCACGGACTCCCAGCCTCAGTGGACGTCAATGGCATTTGGGAGCGATGTGCTTTTCAATCTCAAAATGTAAGATGGTTATTGGACAAATACTGCGAAAATGCCTGCCCACGGACTCCCAGCCTCACAGTGGGAGGGACATGGCAGTTTCCGCGAGGAGACTGGTGATTGGTGAAAGCGGCCGGATATTTTCTTTGATTGACAGCTTGTTTCAAATATAGACAGGCAGCGGTGAATCTCAGTTCAGTCCCATGTGGATTCGCAAGTGCTGTGGTGTATTGTAAGAGATCGGCTTCCATTTCGATTTCATTCATTACATACGGTTTCTACCAGCTTTTTTAGTTTGTATATATTTTCATTGTAAATAAAGTGTAAATATAGTGTTGTCAAGTTTGCTATCTTAGTTCCAGAAATGTCGTTTATTTGAGTGACTGAACTTGAACTTGAGGGGGCTAGTCAGCTAGCAAGAAAGCTGCGCACGGATGCCAAGCATTGCTGATTTAATTTTGGCGAAGCCATTTGCCAGTCTTCCTTTCAAGGAAAAAATTAAAATTAAAGAGCAGGGTAGACCAACGCCTCAAATTGACTTGGTGAAAAAGGTAGGGAATAATACTCGTTCCTTTCAGCTCTCCTGGTACGAGAAAGTGAATTGGCTAACAGCAAGTGACCCACATCAACAACAGTAAATAGGCTCCTTTAGTAATATGTCATGGATGGACCAAAAATATAGAATCTATTTAAAATGTTTATGCTGAGTATATTATATTGGAATATATATGTTTCTGGATATGAATTAAACACAGCTACAATTTGGAAAACATTTTTAAACAAAAACACAGCCGAGAACATTTCACACTACAGACCTGGATTAAAAGTGAAGGGTTATCAAAATTGTCAATAAAACATTTCTCAGTCAAAATAAGTAAAATATAGGGAAAGTGTCATTGAATGAAATGTGTGGCCCCCAGCTCTATGTTTGGCTCCCCAAGGTCAGTGCTTGTACCTATTCCAGAACACTCTGCTGTTACTGCTGAGGTTCCTGACAAAGAGCTGCTTTCAATAATGATCAATTTTTAAACAACATGCCACAATTTTAAAATATAAAATGTTAAAATATACCCCTCCCCCCCAACACCACCATCATGTATATTGGACAGTAGGCTAATGGGCCAAAAGAACCTGTTATTTCACAGTTTGTGACCCTGCCAACAATCAGCCAGATCAGAGGCAAGAGTATGGGCAAAATTGATGTTTTTTCTTTTAAAATCTGGAAATATCGTAACCGACCAGCCTCCCCTGTTTGAAAGACTACCAGCTGCCACTGATTGAGAGTATTTTATTTTCGTCTTCTCGCATGTGCTAAAAGTTAGCGGTAGAGTGTTTTTATAGTCTATATGGACTACAGCATATCACTCACTCACTTTTGTTCCTTATAAATCATGCATTTTCTCTGTTTATTCCACTTCAGTTACATAAAACATTACAGAAACACTGTCCTAGAATTGATATGGTGACTAAAATTCGGTTAGTTTTCAGTGATTATTTCCTTTAACGGAGTGGTAAATGTTCATAGACAGTACGTCCTTAATATACTAATTAGCATGAAGTACTAAAGTAATAAAATAAGAGTTTACTGAATCATTTTAATCCATTTTCACTTCTCTCAGCTAAAATGTGATCTTGTGATCTCAGGCTGGATTTTTCACACTTTGTAAGTGTTTGAATATTTGTAATATTTTCCAGGTCAAGCAATTTTTTTCATTGTACTGTATACCCGATACACATAGCTGTTTACTGTGACTCAAATTTGACGCAAAAAAGAAGAAATACAGTGTGTTGATTACATCATTTCTGAATTTAAGATGAAGATATAAAATAATTCATTGTGTAAGGAATAAAACACTCACTGTCATGCTGTTATAGGGAAATAATCAATGACAGGTTGGTGTGATGAATTTATGTTCCTGTTCTCAAAGGGTTTTAATGCTCTTATAAATCAGTGATTTGTTAACGATGATACGTTTTTATTATTTAAAGCTAGACGGTCTTTCGTTTTCATAAAACCGGTGAAATTTAGTTCCGTCTGAAATGTGGTGATTGTGATATCTGTTTATTTCTGTAATATCTCACAAAATATCAGGCCATTCTGTGGCTGGGAAGTTATTTAATTTGAGGGGATTAAAGCAAATAATGTGCATGAAATCGCTCGCTTGGCGCAGTCAAGCAGACAGAGGAAGTCCGTGTGCGCATGCGCAGGTTTACCTTCTTCTTCTTTTGGGTTTTACAGCAGCTGGCATCCACAGTGTTGCATTACTGCCATCTACAGGTTTCCCTTTGAGCGTGCACTGACAGTTCCATCATTCTGTCGCTAAACGAACAGCTGATCACACCGAGGTGCTCGCTGAGCGCCCATATTTATTAGTTTGGGCCTGTGTTTCCTTTCCTTCGTACATAACATCACGTCTTTTCTTCTCACTTTCCGTTACTGTAGTCGCTCTTTCATGTTTCATTCGCACACTCACGTCCTCCAGTTTTCTCTCCTGTTTCAAATTTGTATCCCACAATGCCTTGTGTGAACGGGGAAAGCCCACCAGGTGATGCATGACATAGTATATTGAATTGGGTCATGGTGAAGCAGGAAAAAATAGTGGAGAATTTAGGGCCACATGGAGATAAATTCATTAATTGTTGTATTTTTTAAAAACTAATAAAATTGGAAGTCTGTGATTCGAATTCAGTAGCTTTCGGTCATTAAACAAAAATAATTGGGTGTCGGGAAAATTCTTTTTATGACCTAGACGAAAAATTTGAAAGGTAGTCTAGCTTTAATTAAGGTAGTGATGATGATGATGTACTTTTTATACATTTTAAAGTTACAGTTAGTGTTATGGGACAACTGTGAAGTAAGTTAATTCCTGTTATCATGTACAGTGGTATGCAAAAGTTTGGGCACCCCTGGTCAAAATTGCTGTTACTGTGAACAGTTAAGCAAGTTGAAGATGAAATGATTTCCAAAAGGCATAAAGTTAAAGATGGCTCATTACCTTTATATTTTAAGCAAAAACAATTTATTTTTATCTTTTAAATTTTAAAAATGACAAAAAAGGAAATGGGCCCGAAGCAAAAGTTTGGGCACCCTGCATGGTTAATACCTAGCAATGCCCCCTTTGGCAAATATCACAGCTTGTAAACACTTTTTGTAGCCGGCTAATAATTTTTCAGTTCTTACCTGGGGGATTTTCACACATTTGTCCTTGCAAAAGGCTTCCAGTTCTACAAGTTTCCTGGGCTGTCTTGCATACACTGCTCTTTTGAGATCTATCCACAGATTTTCAATGATGTTTAGGTCAGGGGACTGTGAGGGCCCGGGCAAAACCTTCAGCTTGGGCCTCTTGAGGTATTCCATTGCAGATTTTGAGGTGTGTTTTGGATCATCTTATTGTAGGACCCGTCCTCTTTTTAACTTCAACTTTTTTACAGATGGTGTGATGTTTGCTTCCAGAGTTTGCTGGTATTTATTCGAATCCATGCTTCCCTCGACCAATGAAATGTGCCCTGTGCCACTGGCTGCAACACAACCCCAAAGCATGATCAATCCACACCCATGCTTCAGAGTCGGAGAGGTGTTCTTTTCCTGGAATTTGGCCCCCTTTTTTCTCCAAACATACCTTTGCACATTGTGGCCAAAAAGTTCTATTTTGATTTCATCAGTCCACAGGACTTGTTTCCAAAATGCATCAGGCTTATTTAGATGTTCATTTGCAAGCTTCAGATGCTGAATTTTGCGGCTAGGATGCAGGAACGGTTTTCTTCTGATGACTCTCCCATGAAGGTCATATTTGTTCAGGTGTCGCTGCATAGTAGAACAGTGCACCACCACTCCAGGGTCTGCTAAATCTTTCTGAAGGTCTTTTGCAGTCAAACAGGGGTTTTTATTTGCCTTTATAGCAATCCAATGAGCAGTTCTTTCAGAAAGTTTTCTTCATCTTCCAGACCTCACCTTGATCTCCACTGTTTCTGTTAACTGCCATTTCTTAATAACATTACGATCTGAAGAAACAGCTACCTGAAAACACTTTGCTACGTTCTTGTAGCCTTCTCCTGCTTTGTGAGCATCAATTATTTTATTATTCAGAATGCGAGGGAGTTGCTTAGAGGAGCCCATGGCTGTTGATTTTAGGGACAAGTTTGAGGAGTCAGAGAATTTATACAGCTTTGAAATCTGCATCATCTGACCTTTCCTAGCTCAATAAGAAAATTAAGGTCTGGAACCGGGCGGCACGGTGGTGTAGTGGTTAGCGCTGTTGCCTCACAGCAAGAAGGTCCGGGTTCGAGCCCTGTGGCCGGCGAGGGCCTTTCTGCGCAGAGTTTGCTTGTTCTCCCCGTGTCCGCGTGGGTTTCCTCCGGGTGCTCCGGTTTCCCCCACAGTCCAAAGACATGCAGGTTAGGTTAACTGGTGACTCTAAATTGACCGTAGGTGTGAATGTGAGTGTGAATGGTTGTCTCTGTCTATGTGTCAGCCCTGTGATGACCTGGCGACTTGTCCAGGGTGTACCCCGCCTTTCGCCCGTAGTCAGCTGGGATAGGCTCCAGCTTGCCTGCGACCCTGTAGAACAGGATAAAGCGGCTAGAGATAATGAGATGAGATAATATAGGTGGCACGGTGGTGTAGTGGTTAGCGCTGTCGCCTCACAGCAAGAAGGGTCCGGGTTCGAGCCCCGTGGCTGGCGAGGGCCTTTCTGCACGGAGTTTGCATGTTCTCCCCGTGTCCGCGTGGGTTTCCTCCGGGTGCTCCGGTTTCCCCCACAGTCCAAAGACATGCAGGTTAGGTTAACTGGTGACTCTAAATTGAGCGTAGGTGTGAATGTGAGTGTGAATGGTTGTCTGTGTCTATGTGTCAGCCCTGTGATGACCTGGCGACTTGTCCAGGGTGTACCCCGCCTTTCGCCCGTAGTCAGCTGGGATAGGCTCCAGCTTGCCTGCGACCCTGTAGAAGGATAAAGCGGCTAGAGATGATGAGATGAGATGAGATGAGAAGGTCTGGAACCTTGGTAAAAGTTACCTGAGAACTCAAATGTACTGGGCTGCCCAAACTTTTGCATGGTATTCCTTTTCTTTTTTCACTCTCCTGTTGTACAAAACAAAAATAATACACAAATCTTGCAGAAAACGCTGAAAAGAAATGTCTCGTCTTTACCTTTATGCCTTCTGGTGATCAGTTCATCTTCTGCTCACTTAACTATTCACAGTGACAGACATTTTCAGTAAGGGTGCCCAAACTTTTGCATGCCACTGTACAATAGAGCAGCCTTTCTGTTTCTTCAAGTTAATAAGACTGACTGTTACAAAGCACCAACACTGGAGACTCCTTCCATAAATGTTAAATAAATCTATTCTTATGGAACACTTCACCATACAGGTAGTTATGTTTTCTTTTCTTTGCTAAATATATTATATAAATATTTGAATCCATTTTCATTAAGTTTAGATTATATGGGGCGTCCTTGTGTAAGTTGTTAGGACAGAAACAATAAAGTCACGTAATTCTGACTCAATATTTCCATGTTCCTAATGGTCCATTCCTCATTTCCAATGAAGAACAAAATTCTCATGGAATCAACAGGCCACACAGTAACGTTACCAGAGAGATGAGTTAATTAAATCAGGATGCTTTTGGATGGAAGGAACGAGCCAGAGTCGACCAGCTGTTTCCAGGATACATGACCCTGATGATGTCCTGGGCTCATTGAGAAATCGGTCACTGTAGAAACACTGTAATGCAATGGACACCCATTTGCAGTTTATTAGCACGAGCCGGTTGATGGGACGGCACTCTTTATTTGGGCAGCACTGAAAGGCCTATTAGCTGATGGAAAAATAACATAAAGTTGATCGGTAACCGAGTCAAATTCTCGACTTGGAGTTGTAAAACTTTTCCAAGTGAAAATGATTTGATTTAGTGGTAAAGAGTAGAGGAGTATAAATAACAGACCCGCAAACCAGAGACAGACGAGAAAGAGAAACTGTCCAGCTCGAAATCATCACCACCTACTTGAACCAGACCACGAAGATGTCGTCTTCAGCACTCCGTCTCACTCTCACCCTCATGTGCCTGGTCTCAGCCGTCGGTGTCATATCGTGCAGCCAGCCTCACGTGGTTTTGAATTCGGCTCTGGGAGAAGCTCGTAACGTCCCGCTTGGAGAAGAGGTATGACTCATGAATGCATTTGTTAAGTGGAATAAATAGTGATAACTATTAAATGATGTGTACTAAATAGAGATGGCACAATTATACTCAGGATCAGTATGGAATGAAATGAGCAAAAAACTAAACAAAACTGTGCATCAGATATCAGAGAAAAACAGAACGAATCTGATCTGATCTTGTAACAAAAACCAGCCTGAAACATCAGAGAACTGCCTGTAGAGCAACAACAGAAAGCAGGATTTTGTGTGGAAAGACTTCAACTGAATTAGAAGGTTTCGGGTAGGTTTTTACCTCTACATTTTTCCAAAGTGCTTCAGTTAATATTTAAAGTGTAGTGTATATATATCGAGAGAGGATATTACACGGTCATGTGAAGATATGAAGTTTATCTTCAAGTAGTGAATGTATACGTATATCACGACTGAGCGAAGCGAATGAGTGAAAATATTTTCAACACGATAAGATAAACTTCATATCTTCACATGACCATGTAATGCTCTTTATATTACATGGACACACCCACACACACACAAAAAAAAAACCCAAAAAACAAAATGCAAGTCAGTCAAGAGAATTTTAATCGTGAACCGGTTCTCCATTTTGACAACACACATCTAGTCATCAGAGTGAAATATCGGGAATTATTATATATCCGGGACACTTTTTCGATGGAATAAAAACGTGTTCTATTCCCTTTTAGCAGGTTTCATTCATTTGGTTTGATAGCATGCAATATTGTTAGCATATCGCTTATCCTACATGTATTACGTCACTCTATCCAATAGAGAATGAGCGTTGAATCTGGTTTACGATATTGCATGGTTGTCAAGGCAACATGACGTGACACATCGGAGACGTAAAACATCCACGCTAGCGAACGACTGTGACAATTTGTAAATAAACAAACGTGGCCGCGTCGTTAAATACGGAAGATTTTGAGAGAATTTTGAAAGAGAAAGACGCGTTGAACACCCAAAAGGAAGGTGTATGTTTAATAATAATAATATTCGCTGGCTTTTTATCGTGGTCTATCAGATATATTCCATTCAGCTACTTGTCTTCGACTCGTTCAGTATCATGCTCGCTGAATGGAATATAACTGATAGAGCACGATAAAAAGCCAGACAATGTTATTTAAATATGTCCCTCAGATCTGCGATGTATTTCGTATGAAAAATGCGAGTTTTTCAACATGAGAAGATAAACTTCATATCTTCAAGTCAACATGTGATTTTCTTTTTATTATATTGACACATTCACAAACAAAAAAATTATCAAAACAACTCGCTCATCGATTTCCTCATGAGTGACATATAGAAATTTATGTCATGGTTTCGGTTCTCCGTGTCCCGGATGGAGCTCAGATGACAAAAACGAGTGGCGTGTTTCCCAGTAAAACACTCATTTCAATATAATATAATATAATATAATATAATATAATATAATATAATATAGGCGGCACGGTGGTGTAGTGGTTAGCGCTGTCGCCTCACAGCAAGAAGGTCCTGGGTTCGAGCCCCGGGCTGGCGAGGGCCTTTCTGTGCGGAGTTTGCATGTTCTCCCCGTGTCCGTGTGGGTTTCCTCCGGGTGCTCCGGTTTCCCCCACAGTCCAAAGACATGCAGGTTAGGTTAACTGGTGACTCTAAATTGACCGTAGGTGTGAATGTGAGTGTGAATGGTTGTCTGTGTCTATGTGTCAGCCCTGTGATAACCTGGCGACTTGTCCAGGGTGTACCCCGCCTTTCGCCCGTAGTCAGCTGGGATAGGCTCCAGCTTGCCTGCGACCCTGTAGAAGGATAAAGCGGCTAGAGATAATGAGATGAGATAATATAATATAATATAATATAATATAATATAATATAATATAATATAATATAGGCGGCACGGTGGTGTAGTGGTTAGCGCTGTCGCCTCACAGCAAGAAGGTCCGGGTTCGAGCCCCGTGGCCGGCGAGGGCCTTTCTGTGTGGAGTTTGCATGTTCTCCCCGTGTCCGCGTGGGTTTCCTCCGGGTGCTCCGGTTTCCCCCACAGTCCAAAGACATGCAGGTTAGGTTAACTGGTGACTCTAAATTGACCGTAGGTGTGAATGTGAGTGTGAATGGTTGCCTGTGTCTATGTGTCAGCCCTGTGATGACCTGGCGACTTGTCCAGGGTGTACCCCGCCTTTCGCCCGTAGTCAGCTGGGATAGGCTCCAGCTTGCCTGCGACCCTGTAGAACAGGATAAAGCGGCTACAGATAATGAGATGAGATGATATACTTTCCAAATTATTTATTTGAACATGTGTGAAGGTTTCTACTGCTGCTGTGTTAGCTACATTAGCTTTAGATTTCAGTTCACAGGATTTATCAGAGGTCCTTTCATGGGTGATGACAGTATTTCGTCTTCGTGGTTTCTTTTTCTAAGAGTGCTATATTTTACACAGCATTGTTTTAAACAGGGGCGGCACGGTGGTGTAGTGGTTAGCGCTGTCGCCTCACAGCAAGAAGGTCCTGGGTTCGAGCCCCGGGGCCGGCGAGGGCCTTTCTGTGTGGAGTTTGCATGTTCTCCCCGTGTCCGCGTGGGTTTCCTCCGGGTGCTCCGGTTTCCCCCACAGTCCAAAGACATGCAGGTTAGGTTAACTGGTGACTCTAAATTGAGCGTAGGTGTGAATGTGAGTGTGAATGGTTGTCTGTGTCTATGTGTCAGCCCTGTGATGACCTGGCGACTTGTCCAGGGTGTACCCCGCCTTTCGCCCGTAGTCAGCTGGGATAGGCTCAGCTTGCCTGCGACCCTGTAGAAGGATAAAGCGGCTAGAGATAATGAATGAATGAATGAATGTTTTAAACAGTATTATCCTCCCCAAGTTCTCTTAAAGTGCTGTGTTTTCTGTGCAGGTTCCAGAGAGACTCACCCTTCCTGAGCTCCAGTGGATGCTCAGTAACAACGAGCTCGCACCCATTCAGGTGGAAGAACCCCCTCGCAACAGGATCGAGCTCGTCAGGAGAGAAAACATGGTGACGGCTAAACCACTCAACTGCATGAACTACTTCTGGAAGTCCAGGACAGCATGCTGAGCTCGTTTACACCCGCGAGCCAGGGCTGGAAGCGCCGTTTAGACCGTTAATATGCTGCGAATCACTCACTAAGACAGGCTGGCACACTCGGTCTCTGAATTCGAGCACACCTGGGCCTTTGTTAATTATTTTAATTTTAGCAGCTGAAGGAATTGTAGAGCATGTTCCAATACTGGGTGCCAATTTTATCCTGTTCTGAAGCCCAAACTGCTTGAAATAAACATTACAGCATCAACAAATAGAGGTGTGTGTGGCTTTTTGTCTGTGCTAAATTACAAATTTAGGGCGTGGTTCTGGGTAATTTGCATGACGAAAAAAAATTGACCGAGATGCTTCATGATCTGGTGTTTGAAGATTTTGATTTTCACTGAAGCTTTTCCACAGCTTGGCTAATCGAGCTAGCTTACCACTATAATAGGGTGACCAGATTTCCCGAGTCTGAAACCGGGACACTTTTGCGCGCGACCATGCTCGTGCACGCACACCTTTTTTTTACGTAAACGTGACACTCAGAGAGGTGCTCTTATCATTTTGTTGAAGCTCACATTATCAACATCTCACATGAAATAAAACAAACAGGCATTTTGTTATCTAGTAGCATAGTGGTATACAGATCAGTTAAATTATGGTCAGACAACAGATTTTGTAATGGCTGAGAATAGGCCAGGCTATGTCCATAGGCCAAATTTAAACTGATTTATTCCACCTGTTTGTGAGAACACCAAGAAGAATGCATATGCACATGTAGGCTATATCTCTAAAATTGTATGCACTATAGCATGAACTTAAAAAGTAGATATGTGACCTCAACATAGCCTAGGTCAGAATCAACCTTACTAACCATTCCCCACAACTGAATGAATAAAGCAAGAAGATGTGGACAAAAGTGAACACTTCAATGGAAGGTGCAACAAGCTGTTCAACACAGCGATATGGCCAAACTGTCAGAATGGTATGTTAAACAGAATCCTTTTTTTTATTCACCTTGTTAACGACATAATTAATTCAGGATCTCGAGAAAACAATACAACTAATTCGAGATCTCGAGAAAACAAAACCGTTATTCCAAGATCTCGAGAAAACAAAACTGTTATTCCGTGATCTCGAGAAAACAAAACAATTATTTCATGATCTCGAGTAAACAGCTGAGAAATGGTTCATTCAGGTGCGCCAAGAGACTTGTGATATGCTGACTTTGGGGCTATTTCTCATTCTGTATAGATGCAACTTTGGTCATTAGAATGTCTGGAATAATCGATCACCTAATAAGGCAATATTTTGATCAGGGGTTGACACAGGGAGAGATTGCATTAAGTCTTTTAATAAGGGATAATTTCAAAATTAGTCCGTGGCACCTCCGCAGAAGACTGGCCCGGCTTCGTCTCTACCGACGGAGATACAGTGATCCAGCTGAGATCATGAAACAATTGCTTTGTTTTCTCGAGATCACGGAATAATTGTTTTGTTTTCTCGAGATCCTGAATTAATGATGTCGTTATCTCAGGATAACAAGGTGAATAAAAAAAGATTATATGAAGGGCCTCTCGCGGCTTCCGTAAATATACACTCAAACAAAACAGCAGTAAAGGAGGAGAGGGGCGGCAGCCCGAGGAAAGCCCCCACAGGAGCGCACAGCATTTGCAGCATAGGCTACCCAACTCAGTACAAGAACAAAGCACTTACAGTGTGTGCAGTCGGCTTCGTGCGCATTGTTCTGCGCCTCTCGGAGGAAGGGGTAGGTGCCCTGTAAATCTTTGGAAAAGGTACATTTTCTTTTCAGCATAATTGCTGCAGCATTACTGCTGCTAGCTACTAGACAAAGAACATTCGCGCCAGTTAATGTTTATTTTATTGTTGCATGGCAACACGTTCTGTTGTCTGGAATAATGTGGCTAAATAAACACCCATGCCACAGGGCCAGGGGGCAGTAACCAGGAAAGTTTGCGATTCCTGTCAATTCATCAAAATAGTAAATGCAGACATTTCTCCGCTAATGATTCCCACGCTGCTCAGTCGCAAACGTCGCGAGTGGCGAAAACCAGGACATATCCGTGTCCCGACAGACTTTTGTCGGGACTCGGGACACATAACCCCAAATCGGGACTGTCCCGGTAAAACCGGGACGTCTGGTCACCCTATCCATTACTAATTTTAGCTACACAGAGACAGATTGAATAAAGATGAGCCATTGCTTAACTTCTAACTGAGGCAGTATGTAATGTGCAAAACGGTGGCTTGTCCCAAAGAGGGGGAAGCTAATTAGCTTTGTTGTCAAAGATTTTAATAGCAAACACCTGGTTTACCAAGACGGCCACCAAGTGGACAGAATTTACTTAAAGCGAGACGGCCTTTCAATTTCATAAAATCGGTGAAATGTAGTTCCGTCTGAAATGTGGTGATTGTGATATCTGTTTATTTCTGTAATATCTCACAAAATATCAGGCCATTCTGTGGCTGGGAAGTTATTTAACTTGAGGGGATTAAAGCAAATAATGTGCATGAATTCGCTCGCTTGGCGCAGTCAAGCAGACAGAGGAAGTCCGTGTGCGCATGCGCAGGTTTACCTTCTTCTTCTTCTTTTGGGTTTTACGGCAGCTGGCATCCACAGTGTTGCATTACTGCCATCTACAGGTTTCCCTTTGAGCGTGCACTGACAGTTCCGTCATTCTGTCGCTAAACGAACAGCTGATCACACCGAGGAGTAAATAGGCTACTTTAGTAATATGTCATGGATGGACCAAAAATATAGAATCTATTTAAAATGTTTATGCTGAGTATATTATATTGGAATATATATTTTTCTGGATATGAATTAAACACAGCTACAATTTGGAAAACATTTTTAAACAAAAACACAGCCGAGAACATTTCACACTACAGACCTGGATTAAAAGTGAAGGGTTATCAAAATTGTCAATAAAACATTTCTCAGTCAAAATAAGTAAAATATAGGGAAAGTGTCATTGAATGAAATGTGTGGCCCCCAGCTCTATGTTTGGCTCCCCGAGGTCAGTGCTTGTGCCTATTCCAGAACACTCTGCTGTTACTGCTGAGGTTCCTGACAAAGAGCTGCTTTCAATAATGATCAATTTTTAAACAACATGCCACAATTTTAAAATATAAAATGTTAAAATATACCCCTCCCCCCCAACACCACCATCATGTATATTGGACAGTAGGCTAATGGGCCAAAAGAACCTGTTATTTCACAGTTTGTGATGCTGCCAACAATCAGCCAGATCAGAGGCAAGAGTATGGGCAAAATTGATGTTTTTGCTTTTAAAATCTGGAAATATCGTAACCGACCAGCCTCCCCTGTTTGAAAGACTACCAGCCGCCACTGATTGAGTGTATTTTATTTTCGTCTTCTCGCATGTGCTAAAAGTTAGCGGTAGAGTGTTTTTATAGTCTATATGGACTACAGCATATCACTCACTCACTTTTGTTCCTTATAAATCATGCATTTTCTCTGTTTATTCCACTTCAGTCACATAAAACATTACAGAAACACTGTCCTAGAATTGATATGGTGACTAAAATTCGGTTAGTTTTCAGTGATTATTTCCTTCAACGGAGTGGTAAATGTTCATAGACAGTACGTCCTTAATATACTAATTAGCATGAAGTACTAAAGTAATAAAATAAGAGTTTACTGAATCATTTTAATCCATTTTCACTTCTCTCAGCTAAAATGTGATCTTGTGATCTCAGGCTGGATTTTTCACACTTTGTAAGTGTTTGAATATTTTTAATATTTTCCAGGTCAAGCAATTTTTTTCATTGTACTGTATACCCGATACACATAGCTGTTTACTGTGACTCAAATTTGACGCAAAAAAGAAGAAATACAGTGTGTTGATTACATCATTTCTGAATTTAAGATGAAGATATACAATAATTCATTGTGTAAGGAATAAAACACTCACTGTCATGCTGTTATAGGGAAATAATCAATGACAGGTTGGTGTGATGAATTTATGTTCCTGTTCTCAAAGGGTTTTAATGCTCTTATAAATCAGCGATTTGTTAACGATGATACGTTTTTATTATTTAAAGCTAGACGGTCTTTCGTTTTCATAAAACCGGTGAAATGTAGTTCCGTCTGAAATGTGGTGATTGTGATATCTGTTTATTTCTGTAATATCTCACAAAATATCAGGCCATTCTGTGGCTGGGAAGTTATTTAATTTGAGGGGATTAAAGCAAATAATGTGCATGAAATCGCTCGCTTGGTGCAGTCAAGCAGACAGAGGAAGTCCGTGTGTGCATGCGCAGGTTTACCTTCTTCTTCTTTTGGGTTTTACGGCAGCTGGCATCCACAGTGTTGCATTACTGCCATCTACAGGTTTACCTTTGAGCGTGCACTGACAGTTCCATCATTCTGTCGCTAAACGAACAGCTGATCACACCGAGGTGCTCGCTGAGCGCCCATGTTTATTAGTTTGGTCCTGCGTTTCCTTTCCTTCGTATATAACATAACATCTTTTCTTCTTGCTTTCTTTCCGTTACTGTAGTCGGTCTTTCACGTTTCATTCGCACACTCACGTCCTCCATTTTTCTCTCCTGTTTCAAATTTGTATCCCACAATGCCTTGCGTGAACAGGGAAAGCCCACCACGTGATGCATGACATAGTATCTTGAATTGGGTCATGGTGAAGCAGGAAAAAATAGCGGAGAATTTTGGGCCACGTGGAGAGAAATTCATTAATTGTTCTATTATCCAAAATCAGTTTTTGCATTATTCGCGTTGCTAAATAAATTAATTTAAAAAAAAAACCTTATGTAAATGTGGCTAGTTTACCAGTTTTACACTACGGATGATCACGTTATCTGTCCACAAGAGGAATAAAACGCATCTACTTGACTTGTATCATCTTGACCTTCATTTGAATTTGGCATTGTAAAAAGGACTTCGAAGGGTTTCTCTAATTATATTGATTGATTGGTAACGGTGTTGGAGCGAACAGGTCTTGGAAGGGGGTGTGTCTATAACAAGAACGACATCTGACATACAACCAATGTTTATTTTATATCATTCTTTCAACATATTTAAAATAGTACGGCATCTCATATAAATAAACGCAACTTAAGTTCTGCATTTCTGTATTCGCATCTCAGAATCTGCAGCATGAGGATTGTGGACACAGAGGAAATTACACGGCTGTGTGAAGATTATGAAGTTTATCTTCGAGTAGTGAACGGAAATATTTTTCAACACGAGAAGATAAACTTCATATCTTCGCATGACAGTGTAACGTTCTTTATATTATAGGGACACATCTACAAAAAAATACACAAGTTAATGAAAAGAATTTTAATTTTGAACTGGCTCGCCATTTTGACAAGTTAAAATGCGGGAAAACACCGGGAGTGACGTCATCAGAGTGAAATATCAGTGATTATTATACACACAGGACACTTTTCGATGGAATAAAAACACGTTCTATTCCCTTCTAGCGGGTTTCATTCATTTGGTTTGATAGCATGCAATATTGTTAGCATATCGCTTATCTGACGTGTATTACATCACTCTACCCAATAGAGGATGAGTGTTGAATATGGTTTATGATACTGCATGGTTGTCAAGACAACATGATGCCACATGTCGGAGATGTATAACTTCCACGCTAGCGAGCGATTAGGACAATTTGTAAGTAAACAAACATGGCTGCCAGGTTTGCTTCGTTAAATATGGAAGATTTTGAGAGAATTTTGAAAGAGAAAGACACACGTTGGACACCTGAAAGGAATGTGTATGAATAATAATAATAATAATAATAATAAAAATGGCGGGCGGCACGGTGGTGTAGTGGTTAGCGCTGTCGCCTCACAGCAAGAAGGTCCTGGGTTCGAGCCCCGTGGCCGGCGAGGGCCTTTCTGTGTGGAGTTTGCATGTTCTCCCCGTGTCCGCGTGGGTTTCCTCCGGGTGCTCCGGTTTCCCCCACAGTCCAAAGACATGCAGGTTAGGTTAACTGGTGACTCTAAATTGAGCGTAGGTGTGAATGTGAGTGTGAATGGTTGTCTGTGTCTATGTGTCAGCCCTGTGATGACCTGGCGACTTGTCCAGGGTGTACCCCGCCTTTCGCCCGTAGTCAGCTGGGATAGGCTCCAGCTTGCCTGCGACCCTGTAGAACAGGATAAAGCGGCTAGAGATAATGAGATGAGATAAAAATGGCTTTTTTTCATGGTATATCAGATATATTCCATTCAGCTAGCATGATATTGAACGAGTCAATGAATAAAATATGTCACTCAGATCTGTGATGTATTTCATATGAAAAATGTGAGTTTTTCAACATGAGAAGATAAACTTCATATCTTTACGCCAACATGTGATTTTCTCTTTATTATATCGACACATTCACAAACAAAAAGTCCCCAAATTTATCAAAACAACTCGCTCATCGATTTCCTCACAACCGACATGTCCCGGTTTTGGTTCTCCGTGTCCCAGCTAGAGCTCGTATGAAAAATACGAGTGGTGTATTTCCCAGTAAAACACTCGTGCAGAGATTAATTCCAGTTCATGTTTTTTTTTTTTTAATTAATCTCTTTAAAAAAAAATACAAAAATTCACAGAAATGAATGGATTACAATTCCAAAATAATAAAAACTGGTCACAACACAAACCATGACAAAGTCGACCCTTTTTTTCTGTACAAATGAACCACTAGGCACATGATACACAGGGTTCAAGAGCTTTAACATAAGAATTAAAATTCTGTACAAGTTTGGGATTAAACCGCAACGATGGAACGTTTTCTTCATCTTCTCATGAAGTTCTTTTCCAGAGAAGCAGAGGTCCTCTGAATGGAGTGGATGTTCCTCTTCACGCGATCCTCCACAGACGAGGTGGCAGCGCTCTCCAGCTTCATGTTACTGCACAGAGAGCGCGCACACACGTCAGGAACAAAGCGCACACATGACAATATCAGGACTAGACGTATCCCAACACACACTTACTGTATGAACGTGGCCTGGCTGTCGTGTTTGGTCTTGCTTTCTCGTTCTTTCTCCAGTTCGTCTTGTCGTTTGTACCTCTTCACGTTGCCCTCCCGCTCCTCCTCTCTCTCGCGGGCGAAACCAATCATCTCCTTCCTTCTCTTCTCCAGCTCTTCAGCCGAGAGACGCCTGAGACAGGAAGTTATATTTACTCAATCAGAGGTTCTCAAATGTTCAGGGCAAGAAGACATGACGAAATGTTCTGTGAATCTGAGCTTCGACCACAGAACTTTTTTTTAATCATATAGTTATCACTAACATTTCATTCTGTCAGTAACGTAAGTGAGGAACAACCAAAGGAGTACTGCTCCTCACAGGGGTGGTGCGATACGACCGGACACGTGATGGTGTGTGCAAAAGTATCGGTAATGTGAGCACCATTGTTCACACACTCACCTTACATACATCCAGAAGATTTAAAAGCAACATCTGCTAGACGGCACGTCAGAGCCGAAACATTCCTGTCTGCACACGTTTGCGACGTTAAAACACAAATGTTAATTATAATTATAAACTTAACACTGCCTTTTTTTTTAAATGCAGTGGGGGAATAAAATACCCACAAAAATCATTTCTGTTGTGTCCGGCGTTATCCTTCCTGGCCTGGCCATGAAATTTGCATAAAGCGAGCAGATCTGACCACGCCCACTCCCCAAAAAGAGCGCTCTGAGAGCACAATATCCCCCGCTGGCAACTCGGTCATAACTTTAGTAAAATGCGACCGAATTGAACGAAATTGCAATATGTATATTACCGACATATAACAAAGAATCCTCTCTCAAGTTTTGTGAAATTGGTCCAAAAATTGTGAAAGGAGTTGATTTCAGAAGGTCAGCAGCCTTCCCGGGACGGACAGATGGACATCGCTACGACATAATCCCCCTTCGGGCCTTTCAGCCAGCAGGGGATAAAAATTGTGAGGGAAGTTGATTTCAGAAAGCGAGCACACCTTGATGAAATTACCAAAGTTTGTTAATAATCAAGGGCGTAACTCTGGGAAAATCTGCCCAATTGAAATTTCGTTTAATTATGCGTATAACTGTCATATAACAAAGTCTTTTACCAAGTTTGGTGAAATTCCTCCACAAGTTGTGAGAGGAGTTGATTTCAAAAGAACGTACGCCCTCATGAAATTGTCAAAGTACAAGTTATTTAATCAAGAGTCAAAACTCTGGGAAAATTTTTCACAAACTAAATTAAATCGCAATCTGCGTATTACCGTCATATAACAAGGCCTTTTACCAAGCTTCGAGAAATTCGTCCAAAAACTGTGAGAGGAGTTGATGTCGGAAGGAAAACACACCTTCATGAAATTGTGAAAGTACAAGGTTGTTAATCGCGGGCTGTAACTCTGGTAAAATGCGACCGAATTGAACAAAATGCGTATTACTGACATAGAACAATGGCTTTTAGTAAGTATGGTGAAATTCCCCCAAAATTCGTGAGAGGAGTCAATTTCAGACGGAAAACACTCATGAAATTGTCAAATTATAGTTTTGTTAAAGGTCCCATGGCATGGTGGTTTGTTGATGCTTTAAACGGGCTCGTGGAGGCTTCCGGATGTTATATCCGCAGCCTTTCTCGAAATGAACCCTCGGCACGTAAATATAGCCTCCTGGGAGAAAGCCCCATTTCAGCGCTTTTCCCAGTGCGTCGTTTTGCTAATGAGAAGCAGGAGGCGGGGAAGGGTAGAGGGTGGGGGCGGGCCATGGGGGGAGGGGGAGGGGCTTGACCAAGCTGCGCGCACACATACTCGCTGCTATCAGCGCCTGTAGCCACGCTGCTAAGACAAAACCCCGTTCTCCCTCGGACTCCTTTCGTAAACTCAACGTGACACAGAGAACAGAGAGTGAGAGTGTTCGGAGTGGTAGTTTATGAACGTATAATACCCTAGGCTTGAACACGCACTCCATAACCAAAGAGGATAGAAGCAGCAACTACAGCAACATATCGCTTATCCAACAGAAGACATGCATTGCGGAGCAACAGTCAAACATAAGCTCATAAGTTACAGTCAATTTCCAGACTGAACTCAGTTTAACAGAGCATGCTGCATGCTCTTTAGTTTTGTAGCGCAGATTACCTGGCTAACTGCAGGAAGCGGTTAGCTGCACAGCTAATGTAGCCATTGCTAGGCTAACACACCGATTTTAAGACACGGCAAAACGACCAGTTATACACTTACTTGTTCGGTGTTTGTGGCTGATGCGGCAGGGATGCTTGGTACGGACCCAGGCTTCAGTGACAGTTGATGTGCAAAACCTGCCCTGTACTGTCCCAAGTTGTGGAAACATTCATCAGGAAAATGCTTCCGACAAACATACACCGTCTTAGGTAGACTCGACGGCGTATTATTGAAGTAAATAAAATTAAGCCACTGCGTCTTCAGGGGCTCTCCCGTCGGCAGTAAAAACAGACTCTTTTCTGTGTTGTCACATCCATGTACAGCGCAATTTCCATGTTTCGCTCGCTTAGGTGATGCCATGTTGTTGTGTCCTCTATGGTCTCCTCACTACAACTGGGCGGGGCAATCCATACAGTGGGTGGGAATCCAGAGGGGGGGGCGTGGGGATCATCTCCCTTGCTGACGTAGTAAAGGGAAGAGCTTATCAACGCGCCGTTTTGACGCGCCATTCTCAAATGTTGGGCATAGTTTGGTTTACACATTATGAAATTTCTAGCCACTGGGGTGACTTAAGAAGGTCAGAGGAACTCATTTTAACGTTAAAAAACCTCAGAAAGTGAAAACTTCATGCCATGGGACCTTTAATCAAGGGCTGTAACTCTGGTAAAATGCGACTGAATTGAATGAAATTGCAATCTGCGTATTACCGACATATAACAAAGAATCCTGCCAAGTTTGGTGAAATTCCTCCAAAAATTGTGAGAGGAGTCGATTTCAGAAAGTGAGCACCCTTCCCAGGACAGACGGACATCGCCACGACATCATCCTCCTTCGGGCCTTTCAGCCAGCGGGGGATTAAAAAAAAATAAATAAAAAGTGTTGGAAATTAAAAAGCAGCAGCGTTAGTTGTGTGTGTGTGAGAGAGATGAGAGACGTACTTGCTGTAGTTGCTGCTCTGCGGTCTGTGATAGCGTTCTCTGGATCTGAACGGACTCGGAGCTTTAGCGTTGCGTTTCCTGTCTGGATCATGAGGTGAACGGTTCCTCTTTTCTTCTCTGGAGCCCAGCGGAGAGCGACTCCGACTCCGCTCCCTCCTGTGGGTCGACTCGGACGCCTGATACGACCTGCCTGCTGGGAGCTACAACAAAACAGAAACACAAATCAGCTCCTGCTTACCTCCATCAACAGAAACGGTGCGCGAGTGAACGTCGCTACACACCTGCAGTCCGAAGCCAGATTTCTGACGCGGATGAGAGTTTGTGTCTCCATTTTCTTCCTTTGACCTGAACACGAACAGAATTCTCTCTCAGTAAACAACTATCGCAAATTAAAGAATCTACCGACCATCCCAAGCTTCGTTAAAGCAAAAAAAAAATTTAATTCTGAATTTATCTCGACCTGTGTTTTCGGGGTCCTTCTTCATCAGAGCCAGAACTCCTCCGTCTGTGTTTCTTGTCCTTCCGCTTTTCCTTCTTGTCCTTCTTCCTTTTCTTCTTTTTCTCCTTTTCTAAATTTTCACGTAACTAAGAAAGAAAGAAAGAAAGAAAGAAAGAAAGCTCGGTCTGACACTTTGTAAATCGCTTAACCCTTCGCCGAGTTCTGAAGCTCTTCTTTTTTTTTTTTAATAGATGACTCACCATTTTGCGGATCTCTTTCATTTTAACAGGATTTGTGAGAATGCTTCTCTTTTTTTCCTCCTCACGTTTACTAGAAATGGACAGAACAGGAGATGTTCTTACACACACTTAACCTTAATGACATGATGTAAAATAAATAAAATAATAATGATGAGAAAAGGACTCCTCACCGGATCATGAACAGCGGATCTTCTCTGATCTTCGAGGCCATGTCCATGCTGGAGATATTGATGTTGGAGTTGAAGATGGAGCCCGGCAGGAGGCCGGTTTCAGCAGACGGGCCGCTCTCGGGTTCCTCGTACTGCTGTGTGATCTGCTTATCAATGGGACGGCCCAGGAGGTACTCGTCACGGTCAATCTGACCTCCTGGACCCTGATACATCCAGTCCAAGCGCTCATCCTTCTTCCTAAAACACCAAAGTACAACGTCGTGTATCTTAACGAGAGACTCAGAAGCTGTAAGGTTCGAATAGAAGGTATGGTGGAAAAAAAAAAATCCTCATCTATAACCAAAGCTGCTGATATTTATTTAAAACAAGGCTTAGGGTTCATGAAGGGACTCGGGGAAAGTTTATATACAACAATGCAAAGTTTCCATTTAAAAAAATAACAATATTGCGTAATTTAATTTCAACGATCAATTTTCAAGACGCACTTTACAGCGCCCGTTTCCTGCGCGTATTTCGTGATTTCCTCTCGAGCTCGCTCCTCTTTCAGCTCCTTCTGCAACTCTTCAATCTTCTTCCTTTCGGCTTCATGTTTCTGCTCGGCTTTCCACACGCGCTCGATGTTCTTCAGCGTCTGCGGATGCCAGCTTTTCTTCAAGTTCTGAGGAAATGGAGGGGGGAAAAAAAAAAAGATGATAATAATCATAAAACATGACCTTCAATTTTATCCGAGTAATGAAATATTATTTTCATCAACATGTTCTATTTTCAGCTGGTTGAATGGTTTCTGATATTACCCACAATGCCATTCTGCTACCTGCTCATCTGTAGGGGGCTGTGGGATTTAACCTTCACGTCATCTTAGCTTAAGTTGTTCTGCCTGCACCAGGACACCAGATGGTCAATTCCTCCGCATTAGAGATGAGTCCAATGAGACAACACCAACCTCTTGGGAGATCGACCATCTGGTGTCCTGGGGCAAGCAGAACGACTTCCAGTCCAATGCTCTAAAGACAGCGGAGATGATTGTAGACTTCAGGAGGAACTCTGCCACACCCTCCCCAGGGATGAGAGTGCATGTTGAGAAAAAAATCTGAAAAGTAGCGGGGGGGCCCGGCCCGCAGGTCCCCAGTGGGGTCCAGGGGCAACGTCTCGGTGAGGGACCAGGGGGCGAAGCTGATGGATTTTGGCGATTTAAACACCCATTAATTTTAGCAATGAAATATATGTATTTTTCTTGAAGTTGATATCCCAATTCAACATGCCATCAACTGAAACTTTTGTATCATGACGAGTGTTCTTTCTTAAATATCATATCCCACCTTGTTTGACTTTTTCAGCATGTTCAGTGCAACCTTTTAGGTTTTGGAACAATAGACCCATAAATCAGGGATGAGAATGAAAAATATTTTAAAAGTCTGAAAAAACCGGGGCGGGGCCGGGGGGGGGGGGGCCTAATGATTTTTTTTTTACCCCAAAACCATTAATTTTATCAGCAAAAATTTGCAATTTATTTGGAAATAAATTCCCCTTCTTGGTGGACTCCCAGGTGAAAATGATTAATATGGTACAAGAGACTTGTTTTTAATCAATTCACATTTGATGATTTCAAAAAATCAATGCACCTTTTAATATAAACGAGCTCTACAGTATTATATTTCTGCATTTTAGCTATTCATGTCTTTGAATACTCTAATCCTTTAAAATGAAGTGCAAACCAGAAAAAAGTTCTATCATATAATTCTCTTAAGCTTTCTTCTGATGTTATCATGGTAGCAGGAGGTCTTGCATATTAAAGGAACAGTCCACCGTACTTCCATAATGAAATATGCTCTTACCTGAATTGAGACGAGCTGCTCCGTACCTATCCGAGCTTTGCGCGACCTCCCAGTTAGTCAGACGCAGTCCGACGCGCTGTCACTCCTGTTAGCAATGTAGCTAGGCTCAGCATGGCTAACGGTATTTTTTGGAGCTGTAGTTAGATGCGACCAAACTCTTCCGCGTTTTTCCTGTTTACATAGGTTTATATGACCAGTGACATGAAACAAGTTCAGTTAAAAAAATTGAAACGTAGCGGTTTTCTATGCTATGGAAAGTCCGCACTATAATGACAGGCGTACTAACACCTTCTGCGCGCCTCGGCAGCGCATTGATGTCTGAGCTCTGTATCAATGCACTGCCGAAGCGCGCAGAAGGTGTTAGTACGCCTGTCATTATAGTGCGGACTTTCCATAGCATAGAAAACCACTACGTTTCAATTTGTGTAACTGAACTTGTTTCATGTCACTGGTCATATAAACCTATGTAAACAGGAAAAACGCAGAAGAGTTTGGTCGCATCTAACTACAGCTCCAAAAAATACCATTGGCCATGCTGAGCCTAGCTACATTGCTAACAGGAGTGACAGCGCGTCGGACTGCGTCTGACTAACTGGGAGGTCGCGCAAAGCTCGGATAGGTACGGAGCAGCTCGTCTCAATTCAGGTAAGAGCATATTTCATTATGGAAATACGGTGGACTGTTCCTTTAAGCAGGCAACATTCAACATCACTTATCACTTCCCTTTCAACTGTTGTGTGTACTAACTAGGATTTATCTGGACAGGATGTTGTGTAATGTAATACAGATACCCAGGGCCGGATTAACATGGCCAGGGGCCCCTAGGCTACAAGTTGCTGTAGGCCCCCGCCACCACCATCTTATCCCATCTACCTGTAAAGAACTGTCTATTTTCTACATTTTAAAGTTTTTTTTTTTTCATTATTAAACTTTGTACAGCTGGGCCAGCAAAAACAGAACACCAAAAACTATAAGGTTTAGATTGACAACAACTTATCACAACTTATGCAACTGTCAACTGAATGTGCCTGTAGGCCTTTTAGGCAACTGAACCTCTCAAGTACACGATGAAGAGGCTATAATGAAAGGCAATAAAGACAAAGTAAACAAACTAATGATCAACAACCAGTATCATTCTTAAAAGTTTGTCCTCCTAGCTTTTCTTGTAGAAAAGTCATCAATTAGACTTGAAAAATCCAATGAACGCAGAATGTCACTTTCAAGAGACATTAGAGACAGGTGATTCAATTTGCATTGGCTCATGGTGGATCTCAGTCTACTTTTAACTAGGGCTGTAACGATATGCGTATCGAAATCGAGATATGCAGAGCCACGATCCGTGTCGCGATACAAGAAGGCAGAATCGCGGTACACCCTTTCAAACTTCTCCTCAGCCCAAAAACAGAGGCGCTTCCAAACTTCAATTTATGAATACTTTACTTTTTATTTAAATTACATTTTAAACTTACTTAAATTACTTTTATTTTTATATATCTATTAGTAAGTCGTTTTTTCGCCGACCTGCGACAATCTTCTGCGAGTCACGCAACGTCCACACTCGCCACTGGCAGAGCATTCATTTCTTTTAAGCGGTCGCCATTCTGGTTGCGACGCGGGGAGCGAATCTGTAAACAAGCAGCTCATTGGCTGGCTAGGTGTGCCACAAGCCAATCACAATCACTTGACCGGAAAGGCATGCAGTGTTGCCAGATTGGGCAGGTTTAGGTGCTTTTTGGCTGGTTTTGAACATATTATGGGGTGGAAAACGTTAGCAATATCTGGCAACACTGAAGGCATGTCTGCTTGGGCGGAAGCCTTCTGCGGCAGTTACATTTTGACACGCGAGCAATGTTTCACCATAAAAATTCCGTAATTTCCATCTATTTTCTGCGATCACAGAAAATCATTGGCCCTATGAGAGTGAGACAGTGAGAGAGCCACCACCCCAAAAAAAAATCTTAACGGATTTACACGATTTGGAAAAATGACTTTTTCAGAACCGAAAAAAACAGAGCTTCCGGCTCAACAGTATTATTTTGAGAAATAAAACAATCTTTGGATATACATTTGTTCATTTTTGCATACATATTACTCATTCTCTGCAGTGGTCTGAATTATTTGTTATTAAATAGTTAATGTAAGTAAGTAAATGTTAATAAGTCAAATTTACTACTTTAAAAAAACATTTTTAAAAAAATCGTGGGCGTATCGAATCGTGAGTCAAAAATCGCAATACGAATCGAATCGTGAGTTGGGTGTATCGTTACAGCCCTACTTTTAACCAATCCCAGTTTAGAAAAAGACTGCTCTCCACTGGCATTAGTCACAGGCAAAGTCAGAAAGAGTCGTAGGGCAATGTCAACATTTGGGAACACCGGCAGCAAGTTCCTCGTTCTCAAAACTAATGGTACTAACACTGAGCGAAAACATGGCTGAATCCTGAATGACTCCTATTTGTATAAATAGGGGACTGCATAGGTGGCAAAATGTAGCTTTTTTCCTGCCATGGAAGTGCACTTGTATACCGAGGAGAAAGCAACTTGCATTACAGCCGTGAGTGAGGATCCAAAATGGCGACTCGGCTCGGTTTTCCCTTTCGGGCGCTCTCGTTTTCTGTTAGAATTTGGTAAAGAAAAAAAATAAAAATAAATAAATAATAAAAATTTAGGTTTAAAAAACCCTGTTAGTTTGGGTATATTGCTCAACAGAGCTTTGTCACGTTGGGCTTTTTGCCGTTGCGCCTTGCGCTTTTGAGCACCGCTCTCGTATTTTCTGTCACACATGTTCAACTGTGGAGTGACGTCGTGCGTGATGTCTAACGTTTATATATGGAAGGCGGATTTGTTTCACCCAATCAGCGTCCGTTTATTTAAATATTCATTTTGAGCCAGGGGCGGCACGGTGGTGTAGTGGTTAGCGCTGTCGCCTCACAGCAAGAAGGTTCGGGTTCGAGCCCCGTGGCCGGCGAGGGCCTTTCTGTGTGGAGTTTGCATGTTCTCCCCGTGTCCGCGTGGGTTTCCTCCGGGTGCTCCGGTTTCCCCCACAGTCCAAAGACATGCAGGTTAGGTTAACTGGTGACTCTAAATTGAGCGTAGGTGTGAATGTGAGTGTGAATGGTTGTCTGTGTCTATGTGTCAGCCCTGTGATGACCTGGAGACTTGTCCAGGGTGTACCCCGCCTTTCACCCGTAGTCAGCTGGGATAGGCTCCAGCTTGCTTGCGACCCTGTAGAACAGGATAAAGCGGCTTGAGATAATGAGATGAGATGAGATTTTGAGCCAATGAATATGAAGGTTTTTTTTTTTCTTTTGACCAATTGGGGGCCCCCCTGAGAGGCGGGGGGCGTGGGGGCCCCTAGGCTGAAGCCATATGAAGCCTGTGCGGTGATCCAGGCGTGCATATACCATATGGTCAATTTGAAGATCGAGATGGTGATTTTGAATTAAAGAACAGGCATGTACAATGGGCATTACATATTGGAAATTTTTTTTAAATCAAAAACTATAAGTTCATCTCGGCCTAAAAAATTTGGGCAGACGCTCCTGCGCGGCACATGCCAGCAATTCCGTCCCCCTATGAAATGAGCAATAAGTAGGAGAGTTATACATGCTATCATACTTAAAATTTCATCAGAAATATAGATATGATACTATGATTCTCCCCAACATGCTACATTAGATAAGCTAACCCCATTTATAAAAAGATACACACTTATATATGACATGAAATTGATATATATTTTTTGGGGCGCGCGCTCTCTCTCTGCCGATCCTGTAGGCTGCACTGACTCAACTGAAAACTCCGGTCCTCGAGAAAAGAGATAAAAGCCCGCCCACACTGAAAGCTGATTGGCTTATTTTGCTGAGTAACCCAATCAAGATGCTCTTTGCCTGGCATGCGCTACATGAACAGGCACACACAGTCTCCCTCGCGCACCCCCTCGCGCGCGCACATTCTAAAAGCCTCTGCATGCTCTTGCGACAAGGCTTTCGCAGATAGCTTTTCGCAGATAGTTGTAATTTATCGTTGAGCGGGGAGTAATAGGCGTGCGCGATGTTATTCACCAGCACAACGCAAGGGGGCGCGAAGTCGCTAGGAGTAGTTGGTGGGTGTGGTTAGTGGAGTGTTTATCCTCCGGTTACTTATAATGACTAGAACTTTTTTTTTTATAATAACTAGAACTGGAGTCGTATAGATGTATGTACTTCCTCAATCAACCGCTCTTCATGCTGCTCCATCTTCGCTCGTGTTTTTAAAAATGCAAACAAACCAAACCGGAAAGTAGGGAAGCGGAAGTGCGTGTACAGCGGATGTAGAGTGGACCAATCAGAGCCCTCTTGTCTGCGGCGCTGTCTGCGAGGCTTCTGCGGTGGTCACAATTTTTGGGAGGTGCGCGCAGAGCATCTGCGAAGGGGGGGGGGGGGGGGGGGGGGCTACGCAGACACTGTCTGCGACGCTATCTGCGAGGACTGGGTTGTCAGCATAAATTGGCCTTAAGATGCGTGATGCAGACCTTAATGTTGTGCGCGCACGCTCTTGCTCGCTTCTATCAATATGCAAGAGACTCCCGGAACTTCCGGGAGACTTGGGATGTCTGCGTTATAAGGTGACCACAGATCGTTAATCATACCACCACCCCAAAAAAAAAATTTCTCAACGGATTTACATCGATCTCAAAAACGATCATTTTGGTCTGAAAAAGTCGGAAATCCGCCAATCGGCGGAAAATTCTCATCCCTGCCTCCCTCCACCCCCATCACCCTGTTTGACTCCCCAGTAACCTCTATGGATGCAGTATTTCCGCTTCCTGGACACTATAAATCACTCAGGACCTCAAGTGGGACATGAATATCTGCTCTCTCACCAAGAAAGCACTGAAGAAGTTTGATCTGACAAAGACAATGATGGTGCACTTCTACACCACCATCACCGTGTGGTACGCTGCTGCCACTGCCAGGGACGAGGGCAGTGCTGAGAGGATGATCGGCTGCAACCTTCAGTCTCTTCAGGACCTGTACGAGTCCAGGACCCTGAGGAGAGCAGAAAGGATTGTGGCCGACCCTTTTCACCTCGGACACAAACTTTTTGAGTCACTCCTCTCTGGTAGGAGGTTGTGGTCCATTAGAACCAAAACCTCACACCGCAAGACCAGCTTTTTCTCATCAATAAGGCCCGAGACCATCACTGACGCCAAACTCTAATCTCACACTTTCATGCACTTCGTCTCTGAACCGCCATTTTGCACATTTCATCTCACGGTCATCTTCATTGTGTGAACATTTATTCCACATTTCGGCTCACACCGTACAGCTTGGACGTCAAAACAACCCATGCACATACTCCATAAGTTAAATATGTCCACTTTTCAAATCTGTATAATTTTAGATACTTCTTATTTTTGTATTATATTTATATGACTAGACCGGCAGCTACAATTATCAACAGTCCATAAATTATCGACACTTTTTCAGATTTACCAATAAAAAACAATTTTACAAAAGGTGAGTTTCAGTTCCAACAGTTATTATTGGTTTATTAATCAACCGGAAGACCCGCCTCGCCCTTTTATCTCATCGTCTGATGACACAGCTCGTTACCTGAGATGAATTTTTTTTAGCACGATCAGCAATTTTTCGGAAAATTATCATCGCAGGTATTCATGGTGGAAAGATCATGGACGTGTTTTTACTGATCAAATTCACTGATATTTCATGATCTCCTCGTCAAAAACGACTTTGTTTCTGACTTTCATTTGACAGTCGCCATTTTGTATCTAAACGCACGTTTGAGAAGTCACGTGAGGCGTCGATAATAGTGATCACCTTCACCAGTGTCCACCATTATCGACACCCTGTGGGATTAAGTGACATTTACAACTGTTATGGATCGATCTTTGTGTAACATTGTTGAAGTAGATGAAGTCTCATCTCATCTCATCATCTCTAGCCGCTTTATCCTTCTACAGGGTCGCAGGCAAGCTGGAGCCTATCCCAGCTGACTACGAGCGAAAGGCGGGGTACACCCTGGACAAGTCGCCAGGTCATCACAGGGCTGACACATAGACACAGACAACCATTCACACTCACATTCACACCTACGCTCAATTTAGAGTCACCAGTTAACCTAACCTGCATGTCTTTGGACTGTGGGGGAAACCGGAGCACCCGGAGGAAACCCACGCGGACACGGGGAGAACATGCAAACTCCACACAGAAAGGCCCTCGCCGGCCACGGGGCTCGAACCCGGACCTTCTTGCTGTGAGGCGACAGCGCTAACCACTACACCACCGTGCCGCCCAGTAGATGAAGTACTTTAAAAAAATAATAAAAGTGCTGCGATTTACAATAAGTTTTTTTCTGATTCATAACAGAATGGAATTGTTTAGAGTGCATTTGGGATTCGATTGCAGTAAATAGAATTAGACCAGAATTAAAATTCTGAGCATATAAAAAATTACATGCTTGAAATATTCAGATTTTTCTATTCCATTCAGAATTTTTTTTTTTGCAGTTTATTGTAAATATCTACCACATATTACAATATCAATAGGCATTTTATATTTTGGTTCAAGGAACGAGATGCGACCTTTGACCTGGATTTTCATGTGGTTATGATGTCAATTGCCTGTTGACATTTATTGGTAAACGACAAAACTAGAAATTAATACAAACAACAATGAATGATTAACAAAATGTGATCTATGAAAATATTTAGAAAGTAGAACAAAAAGATTTGACAGGTTAAACATTCAGTTCATTTGCTGACAAACAGTAGAATTATTTCCTCATTTACATAAACACCGACATCCATATATTTATATAAAAGATATTTTGTACTAAATATAAGTCTGTGTAAAACAAATTTTAAATAAAAACTGTCTTGTTAACTTAATACCACATACTGATTTTTTTTTTTTTTTATAAACAATCATCTGGATGTTGATAATTGTGGAACGGTGTCGATAACTGTGGACAAATGTGTCGATAATTGTGGGGCAGCGTCACGTGATCTGATACGCCAAGTAATCGGGAATCAACTTTTTTTTTTTTTTTTGCAGTGGAAGTTTGAGTAATTATTCACGCACAATTTACGTACTGAAAGACTTTTCTACTTTTGCAACGGCCAAAAGATCGTTAAAGTGTCAATAATTGTAGCCGCCGCTCTACTTTTGTCTTTTTTAAAAATTCTTCTCTCTTTGGTTCAACCACCAAAGCAAATTCCACGTACATGGGTCTGTCTCAGAAACTGGGTACTGTGGGGGAACCCCGCTAAATATACTCACAGTCAATAAACTATACGGTTTTGAATGGTGATGTTGGTTTTAATTTGAAATAAAATGATGAAAGAAATAATACAGATAAAACTAAATCTTTGATGTGAATATTCAGAATTTGGCAAAAATTCTGCAAATTTGTGGAAAAATGGCAGCTTGATCTGGGACATGATAAATGGTCGACTACATCGCATTCCCTTAAAAAGGTTGTAGTCCACTGAAAAGTCTACAGTTATCACTGATTGTATTTTAAGTTGTAACTTTATACACCTAAGGATTGGTGCGCTCACAGAATAATCATAACCGTAATAAAACATCATGCAAAATATTTGATCACCGTTGTAACTCCATTTTCCGCAAACCCTAAACCAATACGATCGTGTGTTTTGATCTAAACGGAAAGCCTCAGGGTCGAGGTCACTACCTCACCAAAAGTAGTAACTTAAAATCACTACACCATATAAACATTTAGTTATAAATCTGCGATTTTGTTTTTTAAAATGAAAGCTGAAAGTTAGGTATAGAATATGTTTCTTACAGAATATGTTATGATGGTAGCTGGTCTTATATGAATTTCTGAGCTATAAAATGAGTTGTGGTCTATTTTTTACCGTAGCGTGTTATTTGTGTGCGGGGAAGGACACACATTAACAATCTGCATGTGTAGAATGGAATTTTCCACTCCAACAGTTAGAAGTTGATCGTGCTTCCATTTGCGGTCTTTCTGTTACGTGGGTGATCTGTTCGGGCGTTATCGCTGAAAAGGTGAGTTTTGACAGTTTTATTTTGTTTTAGTCTTGCAGTATAAGGCAATAGAATGTTTTTTTTCCATCTTACTTTCATATTTCGTAGTGTTTGCATATTTTTGGCCAATATTTTGCAACCATGGTCAATTTAGATCGAACTTTTGATAGAATCTACGGCCAGTCATTTTGCCCCGCCCCCGCCTCGCGCCCCCGCCGGTGCGGTAGCGATGTCCCGTTGCTCGCACGCCGCAGCAGAGACCCGCGCGACCTTCAGCCGGTACAGCCGCTGTTCTTTTACCACTGCCGTTATTCTCATCTTTCCGGTGTGTTCTTGATTTTTCCATTGTGTCCTATTTCGCCATATCAAATACCCAAAATGTATCATATTATTCGTATTTAAGTGAATAATCAATTCAGTCATCATAACTTGGCATTTTTAACCCAAGCGATCAAAAAGAGGAAATTTATTCAATATTTTCACTCCTCTGTGAAGGAGGGGCTTTAATTCTTCATGACGTAGTTATTTTATATGGAAATCAATTTTACAAAAGCATTTGAATTGTAATCAAAAAAAATTTCCACAGTGGAGGCCAGATAAAGCAAGATACTATCTTTATTCTTATTAAACATGACAAAAGAAACATTGAGTGTTAGGTAAATGCAAAAAAAAAAAAAGTAACATTAGAAAATGTATTTTTTGACCATAATGTCCCAAATGAGAGACCCGTTTCTGAGACGGACTCATGAGAATGAATTCCGATTCTTCGAGAGACTCTCTTCCGATTCTTCGGGAGCGATGCAGCGGCGCTTTAATCATTTAATCTATTCAGCTCTCTCACCTTCACCATCTGTACATTCTGCTCAAACAGATCTTAACTAGGGATGTTAACCGATGACCGCTTGACCGGTGGTTGACCGAATCAACATCAACCGGTTAATTTTTTTTTGGTTGTCGGTGAAAAAAAAAAAAAAAAAAATCAATCGTTTTGAAGCTGCCGATTTTGGAGCGGAGAACCTGGAATGCTGTGTTTGTAAACGCTTGGGCATGCCATGCGGTGTAAGGACGACAGCTGACAAATCAGAAACACCCATTCAGTCATGTCCCGCCCTCCCGCCCCAGTTAAAGAAAGCTGACAAATCAGAAACACCCATTCAGTCATGTCCCGCCCTCCCGCTGCCACTCGGCGAAAGAAAAAGTGTAGAGACAGGCTTTTTAGCTTACAAATTACTATTCTGTTTTTTTTTTAATTATTATTAGAAGGCACATGGAGTTTAGTCCTGCCCTGGCCAGTGCATTCTGAAAGTATGTTTCGGTCTGTAGCCAACAATGCATGTTATTGCAGATCATATCTCTGCACACAAACTAAAGGCGCAGATGCCGACTTTTTCATGGACTGTAATGGCATTTGCTTATGTAGTAATTTTAATACAGAATTTCCTCTGATGAAATTATTCAGACACTCCAACGCCCCCCCCCCCAAAAAAAAAATCGGATCTGCACAAGCCGTGAAAAAGGCGCGCCGTTTGCATCCCTGTTTAAACTCATAAGTTAACCGACTTTAACCGGCTAATGAGGCTCGGTGGTCGGTCAAGATTTTTTTTAGTTTTCGCCATCCCTAATCTTAACACCATCGCTATCGTCATCTCGTATTCAAATACGAACAAACATTCAAGTATAAAAAAATATTTAAAATATTTGTTTATATTTAAATAGAAACATATTTAATGTGTTTATATTTAAATATAAAAACATATTTAATGTGTAGGCGGCACGGTGGTGTAGTGGTTAGCGCTGTTGCCTCACAGCAAGAAGGTCTGGGTTCGAGCCCCGTGGCCGGCGAGGGCTTTTCTGTGTGGAGTTTGCATGTTCTCCCCGTGTCCGCGTGGGTTTCCTCAGGGTGCTCCGGTTTCCCCCACAGTCCAAAGACATGCAGGTTAGGTTAACTGGTGACTCTAATGCTGTGTTCACACTTACACCGGTACGATAGTGGTATAACTGTATCGATACAAAGTATACCGGTACAGTTTAGTGCATCTGTCCACACTAACGAGAAATGTTTGCGGTTTTCTTTCACGGTAGTTGAAATGCGCGTGCGCGAAATGTTTCCGTGGTTACCGAGTAACTTCCTTCCAAGAATATATGGCATCCGTTATTTCAAGATTTCGAGAAAACAAAATTATTTCATGATCTCAGCTGGATCACTGTATCTCCGTCGGTAGAGACGAAGCCGGGCCAGTCTTCTGCGGAGGTGCCGCGGACTAATTTTGAAATTATCCCTTATTAAAAGACTTAATGCAATCTCTCCCTGTGTCAACCCCTGATCAAAATATTGCCTTATTAGGTGATCGATTATTCCAGACATTCTAATGACCAAAGTTGCGTCTATACAGAATGAGAAATAGCCCCAAAGTCAGCATATCACAAGTCTCTTGGTGCACCTGAATGAACCATTTCTCAGCTGTTTACTCGAGATCATGAAATAATTGTTTTGTTTTCTCGAGATCACGGAATAATTGTTTTCTCGAGATCGCGAATTAGCTGTGTTGTTTTCTTGAGATCCTGAATTAATTATGTCGTTATCTCGGGATAACAAGGTGAATAAAAAAAGGATTATATGAAGGGCCTCTCTCGGCTTCCGTACGGATGAAACAACGTGTGTGTGCTTTTTGTTGTCAGTGTACAGTCTGTATTTCTGGTGGTCATTTATTCAGTCGAATCGTATAAAACGCGTGAGGCAGTTGAGAAAGAAACAAACGAATCTCCGTTCTTCACTATTTTATTCAGCGAAGACATCGATTGAGGTGTGTGACTTTGCGCATGCGCATTATATTTGTATTGATACAGAGCCGCTTCATCTGTCCACACTACAGCGAAGCGCTACAGTACCGGTACGAAACCCATACATTTGTGGGTTTCGTACCGATAGTTATACCGCTACAGTACCGGTATAGTTGCTAGTGTGGACAGGTGTTGCGGTACGAAAGTAGTATCGTATCGGTACAAAATCCCTAGTGTGGACAGGGTCTAAATTGAGCGTAGGTGTGAATGTGAGTGTGAACGGTTGTCTGTGTCTATGTGTCAGCCCTGTGATGACCTGGCGACTTGTCCAGGGTGTGCCCCGCCTTTCGCCCATAGTCAGCTGGGATAGGCTCCAGCTCGCCTGCGACCCTGTAGAACAGGATAAAGCGGCTACAGATAATGAGATGAGATGAGATAATGAGATGAGATATTTAATGTGTTTCAGGGTAAAGTTTGCCTTAAAACCCCAGCTTCTGGGCTAGCATTATTAATTGACATGGTTCAAGGCTAAATATTTATGACTTGAGTCCCAAAATATTGTACATTTTAAAGTTTTCCATTTCTAGTACTAATTTTATTCCGAAGTTATGTTAATGAGCTGATGACGTCATCACAACCCGTAAACACTGGGCTCGGTAGTTAATATTTACCAATAGACATTTTAAATATTGCTGTTTAAACCTAATTTCTCCATATTAATCCTTACAATCTAAACGAACTACACCTACTTTAATCTAATACAGGAGTATATTAGCCGCTTGCTAAGCTAGGTTGTGTCGAAGGGAAGGCTAAGCTAAATAGCTTCAACCAGAAGAAAACAAATATTGTGAAATTTATTTCATTAATTTAGCAAAATACGTACAAGGTCGCCGCCTCCCATGTTGATGAAGAGAGTTCAAGAAAGTATGACCGAAAATACGTGATAAATTCCTCAAACGTTGATGTTTTTCTTCCTCACACAGCCGCCATGTCTGTTTTGGAAGTGAGCATGAAGCTACTTCCGGTCCTAATACGCATGCTCAGTCTAAACTGTGAGGCTTCGAAATATTCGATAAGAGGAAATTCGGATTCTCTTCAATGAATCGGCTTATTTGGTTCAGTTCAACAATAAGAGTCGACTCACAGGTTCTTCGGCTCAAATGAACAACCAAGTGACTTCTGGGAGCACAAAGCAAGCACAACTTTATTCATCACACACTTGTGAAATTTCCTCTCTACATTTAACCCATCTGAAGTACTGAACACACACACACATACACACATACCCAGAGCAGTGGGCAGCCATGCTAACAGCGCCCAGGGAGCAGTTGGGAGTTCAGTGCCTCAGCCCAAGGGCGCCTCAGCCCAAGGCCGTCCCATATTAACCTAACCACACATCTTTGGATTGTGGGGGAAACCGGAGCACCCAGAGGAAACCCACACAAACAGAACATGCAAACTCCACACAGAAAGGCCCTCGCCGGCCACTGGGTTCAAACCCAGAACCTTCTTGCTGTGAGGCGACCGTGCTAACCACTACACCACCGTCCCACCCAGGAAATGCAACAAGAGATGAGTCAAGAGGATTACTCTCTGTCTGGTGAAAATGTACCTTGTGATTTTGGTCTTGCTCTTATTACTAGAGAGGAGGTATACAATGTTCTCATTAAGTTAAATACCAAGAAATCCTCTGGTCCTGATGGGTTAGACCCATATTTTTTGAAAATTGCTGCTGAACATATTCCAGAACCTTTGACATACGTTTTCAACCTGACTATAGAAACTGGGATAATTCCTAGTGTATGGAAGTCAGCATATGTCACTCCTTTATTGAAGGGTGGTGACCGATCAAATCCCAATAATTATAGGCCGACATCCAAATGATCTGCTTTAGCCAAAGTTTTAGAAGGGATTATAAGTGACCAGTTGAAAGATTTTTTAACAAGAAATAGCATTTTAAATGAATTGCAGTCTGGTTTCCGAAAAACAAAACAAAACACAGTACTGTCACTGCCACTATGAAAGTCTTAAATGATCTCATAAGTGCTATTGATTCTAAAGAATACTGCGCTGCATTGGTTTTTAGATTTGTCAAAGGCTTTTGACACGGTCGACCACTCAGTCTTGTGCCAGAGATTGTGGGATATTGGAATGTCTTCAAAAGCTGTCAAATGGTTTGGCAACTATTTGAGTGGCAGAACACAAAGTGTTCAAGTTGATGGTGTGTCCTCCAATCCTTTGTTGACTCAAAATGGTGTCCCCCAGGGGTCCATACTGGGTCCCATTTTATTTACTCATCTCATTATCTCTAGCCACTTTATCCTGTTCTACAGTGTTGCAGGCAAGCTGGAGCCTATCCTAGCTGACTACGGGCGAAAGGCGGGGTACACCCTGGATAAGTCGCCAGGTCATCACAGGGCTGACACATAGACACAGACAACCATTCACACTCACATTCACACCTACGGGCAATTTAGAGTCACTAGTTAACCTAACCTGCATGTCTTTGGACTGTGGGGGAAACCGGAGCACCCGGAGGAAACCCACAGGGAGAACATGCAAACTCCACACAGAAAGGCCCTCGCCGGCCACGGGGCTCGAACCCGGACCTTCTTGCTGTGAGGCGACAGTGCTAACCACTACACCACTGTGCCGCCCATTTTATTTACTATTTATATAAATGTCTTGTGTCAAAACGTAACTGACACCAAATTTCACTTTTATGCAGATGACACCGTTTTGTATTGTTCTGCTTCATCGTTAGCAAGTGCCACAGAAAAGCTGCAATCTGCTTTTAATATTATTCAGAAAAATCTTACTCAATTAAGACTTATGCTCAATTCTGACAAAACTAAAATGATGTGCTTTTCAAAATCAGGGAACACAGATGATGTTTGTCAGATTGTTAAACAAAATGAGAAAGTGATTGAATGAGTCTCAGTCTACAAATACTTGGGATTTTACTTGGATGAAAATCTGTCTTTTAAATACCATATTGAGTGTCTTACAAAGAAACTCAGGGTTAAACTGGGTTTCTACTATAAAAACAAAAGTTGTTTCTCCTTTAGTGCGAGAAAAAGATTGATGCAGGCAACTTTTTTATCGATAGTTGACTACGGTGACATCTTATACGTGCATGCAAATCTCTCCTCTCTGAAAATGCTGGATTCAGTGTATCATGCAGCATTGAGGTTTGTAACGGATTCTGGTTTTCGTACTCATCACTGCAGCCTATATGAGAGCGTTGGTTGGCCTTCTCTGCACAATCGTAGATGGGAACACTGATACAGTTTTCTTTATAAGGCCATCCTGTGTGACTTGCCTCCTTATTTATGTTCTGTTTTGACTCTTAAAGTCATCACCAAAAGCTGTAGTCTCCGGCTCGATAGATTGATAATGTCATCATCATCATCATCCTTCGGCAACCGAGGCCGGGATGTCGGCAACAATAGCATGCCACACAGCACGGTCTCTCATGGCCTGATTCAGTTCACCAACTTCGATACCCGAGTCCCTTGATAGCATTTGCAGGTATGCCGTTTTGCGGTTATGGATCGGGAGACTTTGGTTCCATAGCAGAAGAGTTGAGATGACCTCGCTCTCTGCTCTTAAGCAGTGTCCGGCAAACTGGAGACGTCGACGCATTAGAGTATCTGAAATAGAGGGTAGGCTTCCATAAATTCTCTCTTTTGTTGCGTGCTCGGACCATTGATAATGTATGCCATTCCTCGAACGTGGACTGTCTTTGATGAAAGTGCCTTTAAAGCATTCGCACCCTCGTCCTGGTATAAATTACAGAGTCATCTTAAATTGGATTACCTCCCAAGTATGGAAGATTTTAAAGCTAGGATCAAGGACTATTTGAATACTGAATGCACATGTCCTCTTACTGAATGCAGCTGGTCATTATAATGTAATGATGTGATTTGCCAATTTGTTTTAACTGTTTTTATGTTTGTTTTGTTGTTCTCATCTCATCTCATTCTCTCTAGCCGCTTTATCCTGTTCTACAGGGTCGCAGGCAAGCTGGAGCCTATCCCAGCTGACTACGGGCGAAAGGCGGGGTACACCCTGGACAAGTCGCCAGGTCATCACAGGGCTGACACATAGACACAGACAACCATTCACACTCACATTCACACCTACGGTCAATTTAGAGTCACCAGTTAACCTAACCTGCATGTCTTTGGACTGAGGGGGAAACCGGAGCACCCGGAGGAAACCCACGCGGACACGGGGAGAACATGCAAACTCCGCACAGAAAGGCCCTCACCGGCCACGGGGCTCGAACCCGGACCTTCTTGCTGTGAGGTGACAGCGCTAACCACTACACCACCATGCCGCAGATTCTGAATCTCAATGGGATTATTCCTGGTTAAATAAAGGTAATTAAAATTTTGGTTTGGTTCACCAATAAGACTCAATTCTTTCAGATCTCACACGGCTCACTGCCATTTTTCTCAGACAGCAGACATTATATTAAGATAATGACTGTTTTTCTGTGTGTAAATATGGATGAAATTGTTTAATGAAATCTCACTGCACCTTCTAATTAACGGAATAAGATTTTAAATTATAAAATTAAAATATTATTTTTAACAAGTCAGTCAGAATGGAACTACAAACCTGCACTAATAATAATAAGACTGTGAAGACTTGATGGACATGCATGAAAAACAAAATTGTCTAGCAAGAAAGCAAGCAAGAAAGAAATACTAGACAGAAAATAGTAAAGAAAAGAACCCAAATAAGCTACTCGTTGACACATGACACATTTGCTTCCAGCAAAAGAAGCCTCGTGTCATCACATTTTCAACCTTTTTGTTGTTTCATAACCGGTGGAGTTTTATTAATCCTACATTTCTGTTTGCTTGTAATTATTGACCTGATAAATTTGTATCACATTTTCACAGACCTCATATTTTATTTGAAACAAAGACGTATGAGACTTTATTTCTTGAAAATTGATTTTTAGATAAATATATCTCTAGTATGTCCAGATCCAGAGAATCAATTTAAAGAGATCAAATTCTAGGAACAAAAAAAAAAATCTGTGGTAACATGTTTAGATTGTTTATTAGTTATTTTTATTTTTAGTAACTTAATTTGCAGGAAAAGTTCTTAGAGGTCAAAGAACAACTCGTTGCTAAATGTAATTGGTTTCTTTCAGAAATTTAGGTGACAAACCAATAAAATTTTGTCAGATCTTCTTTTCACATGACACATTTTCATATCCCTTCATACACTGTATCAAAGAAGCTACAGTCTTAAGAATGTTAACTGCATTTCTATAAAAAAGATCCATACTTCTTAAAAAAAAAATCCCACTTGCATATCAAATTCATATCAATTCTCACAAATTATCACATTTCCAGTGTACATTTTATCATGACTTAACTGGAATGAAATCTAACAGCACCCAAACGCACCACTTCTACTTGTTTGAACTTATTTGAGTTTTCCACAAGTTCAGGTTGCTATGTGGTGAACTGCTGTCCCGTTCAGGGTGTATTCACACCTCGCCTCGGGACCCCGAACAGGATGAAACATTTTACTGAAGATACATACCGTACATTCAGTTGCTAAAAACAAAAACGTCGTTGCTGTGTGTCGCTCTCCAAGGTCCTTAACATACCATCACACTTTTACAGTCTGGATCTGCCAACGTTTGGATATTTTAAACCTTGTTTCAATTCTTACTTTAGAGAGAAAGTCTATGTTGATAGAGAAGCATCACCGCAGCTAGTTTATTGCTTTTTACCTCCTGGTGAGACTAGTAATGTAGTATCTAGTGTTTGTTTGTTTGTTTGTTCATTTGTTTCTTGTCACCACTCAGTGTGAAAATACAGTTTAGGACCGAGATGTTTACCATCTGTTCTTTTCTTTGGTGCTGCTTGGTTCTCTAAGAGCCAGTCAGCTTCATCCTTCACTCTGTTAAACTTGCTGTCAAGTAACAGGTGGTTTTATACCTGGTTTTAAGTGTGTTGTATAATTAAACTGTGACTGTATAACTCTTCTTTCTTCACGTACCCAGCTGCAATGAAGCCTAACAGTTTCCTATTGATGTTAATTATTAACTATATCCACATTCACTGGATATGAGCAATCACTCGCTCTGATTGGCTACTCTACTACTAGGATATCAGCTCATATACCGTGAGTAGAGGAAAAACAAAATGGTGGAGCATGTTACTGAACCAACCAAGGACAAAATAAAAACTCTACTTGAAACCCCCCCCCCCCCCCAAAAGGAAACAAAATATGGAATAAAAGTATTTGATGGTAAGAATGTATCTTTTTTTTAGCTTTTTAATAATAATAATAATAATAATAATAATAATTATTATTATTATTATTATTATTATTATTATTATTACATTTTTCACAAATTGCTCCTGTCATTTCGCCGGTTTGTTTACATTCTTCATCTTTAAGCATTAAAATTTGTTGAATTTTTTTAGACTGGTTCAAAAACTCAAAGAAGTTTGAAAATTACTTCACTGAAATGTCCAAGGAGGAATTAAATAAATGAATAAAGCTATTCTATACCTCGGCACGACAGCAAGATGGCACTTTCTACAAAAACAACAACACTAAAGCCAATATGTGCAGCCATCGATAGGTTTTTAAGAAGTCCACCTAAGTGGAAATGATTTTGTCTGACGTTTTGTATGAAGTTTTTATTTATTGAATTTGCAAAAAAAAAAAAAAAAAAATGCTGTTTCTCAAAATCCAGTGAATGTGGATAGAATAAAACAGTTATTCCACTCAATCTCATTGTACATGGATTATAGATAAGTCAGTGCTACGCTCCTCATCAGCTATCAGCTGATGTATGATTCGATTTCATGGAATAACTGTTAAATATCTATCTATCTATCTATCTATCTATCTACCTACCTACACATTAACCTCCTCTCATGGCTTGTTCAGAAGTGTACAATATTAAGACCTTTACATGTAGTTAATATGAGATAAAAAGTCAGTGATATCATTTCATTTCTTTCTAAAATTTGATCCAGTGTACAAAGTAACACCAAGACTAATATCTGCATAGGCTACTTTTAAAAAGAGGATTTTGGGATGTGGTTTTCTTTTTTAAAATGTCTTATAATCTTGTAACTCTATCTCCTTCAGTGCAACCTGTTCCTCAGTGCTCGAGATCAACCAGATCCTCGAGCAGCAGTGTTGAGTATGATGTTATTATCATGGCTGAGTTCCTGCCCAAACTGATTATCACATCAGTAGCTTTTCTTTGGCTAATTAGACACAAAGTACGGTGCACCACCACTCTTGCTGGAGGAGTTAGAGATTAGGCACCTTGCTCAGTCCTGGGAATCAAACCAGCAACCTTTTGGTCCCAAAGCTGTTTCTCTAACCATTAGGCCATGACTTCCTCCTCAATGTCTGTAAGTGTAAAACCACAATCTACCACAAATCTTTTAAATCTTTTCATCTATTGTACTGTAGTTCAAACTACAATAATTTGGAACATTCTTTCTGATGAACTGAATTGAAATGTGGACAATCTTCACTCTTTTAAATTGACCATGTTGAATTATTATTATTATTATAATTATTATTATTATAATTATTATTATTCTGCTTTAAATAATTATGACTGGAACAACCTTCATACTTTTAAATCTATAGGTTTGAAATGGGGCAGCACGGTGGTGTAGTGGTTAGCGCTGTCGCCTCACAGCAAGAAGGTCCGCGTTCGAGCCCCGTGGCCGGCGAGGGCCTTTCTGTGCGGAGTTTGCATGTTCTCCCCGTGTCCGCGTGGGTTTCCTCCGGGTGCTCCGGTTTCCCCCACAGTCCAAAGACATGCAGGTTAGGTTAACTGGTGACTCTAAATTGAGCGTAGGTGTGAATGTGAGTGTGAATGGTTGTCTGTGTCTATGTGTCAGCCCTGTGATGACCTGGTGACTTGTCCAGGGTGTACCCCGCCTTTCGCCCGTAGTCAGCTGGGATAGGCTCCAGCTTGCCTGCGACCCTGTAGAACAGGATAAAGTGGCTAGAGATAATGAGATGAGGTTCAAAATGTAATTTAGTCCGTAGTCTTCCACATCCTGTCTTATATTGTTGGTAGACATCTTTAGCTTATTAGCACTTTTTTGTTTGCTTATTTATTTATTTATTTATTTAATAAATGCTGTGGGCCCACAGTAATTGGTTAAGGCTGTTGTGGTCACCCTGCCATAATTTTACTTATTTACTTGTAAAGTTTTATATTATTTATTTTTATTAATTTTAGTATTGATGGCAAAGCTAATAAAATTTAAAAAAATAAATATTTCACAATAGATAATTGTGGAAATCCCAGCAGCTGAATGAGCTCTTGGTCTACAGCTGAATAAATACTATGATTCAAAAATATGATTTAATATCATTTAATTAACACTATACCGTTTAACACCTTTTTATTGGTCAGACTACATTTACAATTCCATCCCCTGATTTATCTTTTCTGATGAATTTATCCATTCAGTTTTCCCTTCAGGGTGTTTCCTGAAAAATGACATTCATTCCACTTTTTTTTTTTGAAAAATAATTCTTTACTGCATCAAATAAATCACAAAATCCAACCAAAAATCTACTCATGCCATTTTCTGCATGAAAACGAATCCTTCCTGTATTGTGTATTGGAAACCCAGTGCACTACAATATTACAGTGATTTATCAGACAATAAACAGATTTTACACTGCAAACAATCTGAAATCTGAATCTCCTAAAGGTTTAAAAGCGTTTAAACATAAACTAAACAGTGTTCTATTCAAGAAATGATCAGGTTGATTTCCTAGCGCCTTCCACTCGGTAGACGTCCAAGCCCAATGCGATCGACTGGAAGACCGAAGCTGGTCCTGGAACCCTGTTTGGAAGTTCTAGTTCTGCCAGATGGCTTTTTCTCCGTGTTCCCGATGCGAGCAGTGGCTCTGGATATCTCCAGATGCTGCTGGTTGGTGTTGTTGTTGACCTTCTCGAGCGGATCGACAGAGGCACGCTCTCCAGATCTGAACTCAGGGAATGAGACGTTTTGCCCGGTCGTGATCTGAGGTGAACCGGCTTCTGTTCGTCTCTTCTGAGAACCCTTGATCCGCCTGCTGGGGAAATACGGTAATATCAGTTAGCATTGTTTGAGCTGTGCACTGTGGATTCGCAGTGTGATGACGTGATGTTGCCTGAGTATAGATTTGTGTTTGTATTGACTTGGCTCTTCTGGCATAAAGAATCAAAAATCATAGAAAAACTGTTTCTACTTTGTTTTGATGTTAAAATCTAAGATCAATTCTTTGATTGCTGAAGAAGGAATATTAAATGGATTTAGATACATTTTCAAATTCAATAAAAATCTATCTAGAGGAAATATTTAATGTTTTAATGTTGTAGTATGACAAATGCACAAGAAACACATTTAAACCAATATCTACGGTATTAATACACAACACGGGGGTGCAGTCATTAGCACTGTCGCCTCACAGCAAGAAGGTTTCAGGTTTTTGACTGGTGTCTATATATACAACACCAGTCAAAAGTTTGTACACCCCAACTCTACTCATTCATAGGTTTTTCTGTATTGTGACTGTATTGATATTTTAGGTTCTTCAGCGTATCCAGTGTTTCCCTTGATGACGCTTTGCACACTATTTGTTATTATCTTAACCAGCTTCATGGCGTAGTCACCTGGAATGCTTTTCAGTTGACAGGTGTGTCTCGTCAAAAGCTAATTAGTGAACGAGTTTCTTGCCTTCTTCATGTATTTGAGATCAAACAGTCAACAGTAAATAATAAAAATACAAATAATAAAATAGCCCTATTATACACCATAACTGCAGTAATCCATACAGTATTATATCAAGAACCGAACAACTAAGTAAAGAGAAACGACATCCATCATTACTTTAAGACATGAAGTGACTTTTAATTCATAAAAATGAAGAAACACATTGAATTAGAAGGTGGGTCCAAACTTATGACCGGTACTGTGTGTATAGACCCCTTTCACTGACGTCACCCGAAACCGGAAGTAAACAGACCCTGCGCCATTTTGGAAGACCAACAAACACGTGATTAGGGGGAAATAACGGCAGCAGTATGTGAACCCACGAGAATAAAGTGGAGTGGCAAACGACTTAAACAAACAAATCTGAGCTGTTTTATTTATGATTTATTGGCCCAACAGTAGACTTGAAAGAAACCTGTGTGATACTTGGCAAAAAACTGTGGATATAATGGATAAGTCTGTGCATGATCTGCGGACACTTTGAGGTAAGCAAACGCAAGAAATTCAGATTTAAAACATGCTAAATTGGCCCCAAGTTGATAACTGTATGAGGAGCAAGCCTCCCAGACTTCTACAATTTAATAATAATAATAATAATAATCTCATCTCTAGCCGCTTTATCCTTCTACAGGGTTGCAGGCAAGCTGGAGCCTATCCCAGCTGACTACGGGCGAAAGGCGGGGTACACCCTGGACAAGTCGCCAGGTCATCACAGGGCTGACACATAGACACAGACAACCATTCACACTCACATTCACACCTACGCTCAATTTAGAGTCACCAGTTAACCTAACCTGCATGTCTTTGGACTGTGGGGGAAACCAGAGCACCCGGAGGAAACCCACACGGACAACATGCAAACTCCACACAGAAAGGTCCTCGCCGGCCCCGGGGCTCGAACCCAGGACCTTCTTGCTGTGAGGCGACAGCGCTAACCACTACACCACTGTGCCGCCATAATAATAATAAAGGATGGTTTGGGGCTTGCTCTCCCTCCTATTATATAAATAAAGCATAGTTGTTGTGTAGGCATATATCATAAATACATATGTATAATTTGGATAAATTAACCTAAATTATGGATACCTTAATAATAACAAAAAGTATTAATTTTTCAACTGAAAAGATATATTATTAAAAGATAAATATCAACAAGATTACCTTGGCCATAACTATGTGTAGGTTCTTCTTAACAACAGCTGTAATATCACGAACCAAGCCGCTAACAACATAATTGTAAGCCTGTAGCCCTTTGTAGGCTTTCAGGTCATCAGCAGTGTAGGCACTGGGTGTAAACAACAAATAGTTTACAATGTCTGGGTAGCAAACAGATGGCAGAATTGGTGTCCGGTCCTCCTTATGTATCTGACACGGAGAAATAATATAAATCGTGCTGCCTACCAGATTACAGTCGTCTGTTTTATTGTATCAGTACTAGTATCACTTACTATACTCATCAGTCATAGATTAGTCCAGTACAACATGACCAGCTTGCTTTTTTTCCATTTGACTGTCGCAAGTTTTTTCAGGCTGGTACAGTCAAAAATTGAAAAAAGTTTTGGCCTACTAAACTAGTCATCGATTCTACTAGTGTATTAATTGGAGTCGACATGAAAACGTTAGGTAAAAACTTTAAACCAGTACAATCTCTTCTTCAAAGTTTCACCAAATGGTTTTATTTATGCAATTTAAAGCTCATAATACTGTATAACTTTGGTCAAGTAAAAACACGGAGCAAAAACATGGCTGAATCCTGAATGACTCCTATTTGTTTAAATAGGGGACTACATAGGCGGCAGAATGTAGTTTCTTTTTCCCTGCCATGGAAGCGCACTTGTATACCGAGGAGGAAAGCAATTTGCATTACAGCCGTGAGGCGGCTCGGCTCGGTTTTCCCTTTCGGGCGCTCTCGTTTTCTGTTAGAATTTGGTAAAGAAAAAAATATATATTATTTACCAGCTTACCGGGTCCATTAACATAAATCTGACAGCTGACAAGGTCGGGATATAAACGAACTTTTGCGTTAAACTGTGTGCTTGGATTCACATAATTTTTTCTGAGTCTTATCACATGAGTCAAACCCATCAATCACAGCCAGTTTCTCCACATACTGTGCCCTTTCTGCAGCTGGTAATGTACTCACATAACCAGAATTATCATCCATCATGTCACTTTACTCTCGCTCGTACTTTGTTTTATATTGTGAGTACATGTACTTGGTCTTCCAATATGGCGCCTAACAAAATCTCGTGGCGCGGTGACGTCATGTGAAAGGGGTCTATATACAGAGAGAGGATATTATACAGTGGTGTGAAGATATGAAGTTTATCTTCAGTGGTGAATGTATATATTCACGAGTGAAAACATTTTTCAGCATGAGAAGATAAGCTTCATATCTTCACACCACCGTGCAATGTTCTTTATATTATAGGGACACATCCACAAAAAAAAAATGCAAGTTAATCAAAATGATTTTAATTTTGAACTCGTTCACCATTTTGACAGCGTGCATCTAGTCAACCGGAGAACACTGGGAGTGACATCATATCAGTTAATTATTATCCATACAGGACACTTTTTCGATGGAATAAAACCATGTGTTCTATTCCCGTTTAGCAGGTTTCATTCATTTGGTTTGATAGCATGCAGTATTGTTAGCATATCGCCTATCCTACGTGTATTACGTCACTCTACCCAATGGAGAATGAGCATTGAATATGGTTTACGATATTGCATGGTTGTCAAAACAACATGACATCACACGTCAGAGATGTAAAACTTCCGTGCTAGTGAATGACTGTGACAATTATGGCCGCCAGGTTTGCTTCATTAAATACGGAAGATTTTGAGAGAATTTTGAAAGAGAAAGATGCGTTGAACACCTGAAAGGAATTTGTATTAATAATAATAATAATAATAATAATAATAATAATAATAATATTGGCTGGCTTTTTTTCATATCAGATATATTCCATTCAGCTACTCATCTTCGACTCGTTCAATATCATGCTAGCTGAATGGAACAGATCTGATAGACCACGAAAAAAAGCCAGACAATATTTTTTAAATATGTCACTCAGATCCGCGATGTATTTCGTATGAAAAAATGCGAGTTTTTTGACACGAGAAGATAAACTTCATATCTTCAAGCCAACATGTGATTTTCTTTTTATCATATCGACACATTGACAAACAAAAAGTCCCCAAATTTATCAAAACAATCCATTTATTTCCTCACAAGTGACATATAGAGATTTATGTCACGGTTTTGGTTCTCCACGTCCCAGATGGAGCTCGGACATCAAGAAATGACCAAATTAGTATATATATATATATATATATGTGTGTGTGTGTGTCTAGCTATCTAAGTAGGCCCTTCTGATTCGTTCTATAAACTGAATGCTAGCTTGTCTATGTGTATGTGTACACCAACGTAGATTGTTTCCACTACTAGGGTCCACAGGACCTCCTGTTTATCCGTTCATATCTCTAATCATATTCCTTTAATCCACTGTTGAACCCACAGCCTGTAGCGTTTGTTCTCTAGAGAACCCTCACTGTTAGATCTATTCGTGGTGGATGACGAACTTCTGGGAAACATTTCCTCTCAAACAGACTGTTCTGACAGATCAGCTGCAGCCAGCTCAGTCTGTTATCATTACACACCGTCTGGTAACGTAGCACCTTAATTAGACGCTGCGTGATCTCAGCATCGGCAGCTAAGTTCATCACTTCAGACTTCTCCAAAGCGTGACAGATATTTACAGAGAAATCACGTAAGCGCATGCAATGACCTTTTGTCTTTCTGGTTTCTTTTCAGCTTCACGGGGCTGATAGACAGAGGGTCCAAAGGACTTTTTCCTTCAGGAAAGCCCCTCGTTTTCTTTTGATCCTGCTGGAGTTTTCTGTTGGTGTCTGCTTGGCTGCACGGCTGTACGGTGACATCAGCCAAACGGATTGCGCTTGGCAAGAGAGGTGTTTGATTCTGCGGATGGAATTAAAAAAAACATATTATAAAAGGGTTAAATTTCTGGCGAAATAAAGTGCCTTTGTAGCACATTAAGCATCAGGGTTGTAAATGCATTGCTTTGAATTTTTATGTTTTGTGTATTGTATTGTATTGCATTGTACCATGTCTCAGGGGTGCCATTTTTTTCAGATGAATTACCTTTAGGAATTCATTGATACCGATACTGATAAGAAATGACCAAATTAGTGTTAATTAATAAGAGAACATGTTATTTAGCTCTGTTATGTTCAAATAGTGGCCATAAAAAGTGCACATGTCCAGGTGTATATGCTAATAAGCTTGTGCTTTATAACATTATAGATCTAATTTTAAATGGAGTGCGTTAGCTAGCGGCATGAGCTACCTTGGCTCAAGTAAGGTTTGTCGTGTATACTTTTGTATTGCTGTAACTAATGTAAGTTTTATTGTCTTCCTTGAATCGGAATGTCTCCTGGTGAGTGGCCAGGTGATCCATGTTGTCCTGTTGTTTTGAGGGTGTGTATCTATGTTCCCAGGGTCCTCATCGGCTGTCCATCGCTAGCGATGATGACTGCTTCATTAGGATGCACAGAAACGCAAATGGGCCACAAAGCCCACACCAGAGTGCACCACACTTATTCTCCTTTCCTAATGAAGCACCTTGCACAGTAAGGTAAGACAAATGATGTCATGCCCCCATTGTGTTGTCTCTCTGGACCTCTAGACTTCATGCCAAGTGGCGCACAAAAGTGCCACAGACCTGACGGGTATGGAAGTCGCCCCGCAGTGACAACTGATTTGCTGAGTGATGCAGTCCGTTGGCCATTTGAGTGGCTCTTCCATATGCCATCAGGTGGTGCACCATTGACCCTGTTGGGTTCATCTGCAACATTACACCAAAAACCACCCTCCTCCCAGGGTCCTATGTTCTAACCCTAACCCCAACCTAACCCAACTAACCCTAACCTTAGCCTAACCCTAACCATAACCCCCCCAGTCCATGTTGTATTAATTTCACACAGAGCTGAGGAACATAGGACTCTGGGAACATAGGAAAGACCTCATTGATTTCACTCACCAAGCATCTTCTCTGGAACATCTCGTTTTGGGTTTTACATTTAAGGTGATTGATCAGGTTACTTTTATTGTAGCACAGTTCACTGCCCATCATCTCTTCATTCGCCCAATCAGAGTATTTTAAACACCATGTTGATGTTCATTTATTTTAGATTTTTGATCCCGACTGAAGATAAGAAGGTGGTTTTGATTCACTATGTGGTTAAAGAGTTGCTTAAAAGTATAAATCTAAATTATATATGATTGACATAGCTAGCGGGTGGCACAGTGGTGTAGCGGCCAGTGGGGGCCTTTCTGTGCGAAGTTTGCATGTTCTCCCCGTGTCTGCGTGGGTTTCCTCCGGGTGCTCCGGTTTCCCTCACAGTCCAAAGACATGCAGGTTAGGTTAACTGGTGACTCTAAATTGAGCGTAGGTGTGAATGTGAGTGTGAATGGTTGTCTGTGTCTATGTGTCAGCCCTGTGATGACCTGGCGACTTGTCCAGGGTGTACCCCGCCTTTCACCCGTAGTCAGCTGGGATAGGCTCCAGCTTGCCTGCGACCCTGTAGAACAGGATAAGCGGCTACAGATAATAGGTGGATGGATAGATAATAGATAGCAATCACTGTAGCTGCTTTAATCTGACCCATATAGTGACCCACATCCTTATCTCAGACTGTAGTGGACGTCTGAATCTCTCAACACTGAGTGTTTCCGGAAATGCACTTAATTCTCTACAGACAATCATATTAGCTAGTTATGAACAATTTGTCCCAATACAAGGCACCTCCAGAACTGCCCCAAAACAATATGGCAGCTCCTATTAAAATCATTGCAAAAGGACTTTTCTTTGGTTGAACACAGGCTTCCCATTGGCTAAAGCACACACTCTGTAAGTTTGAAATAGAACAGGCCCACTTGAAATTTCAGTCAAATGACACCTCAGGCTTTTAAAGTTTGTGTTCAGTGCTTTAAGTGCTTCCACAATGATTCCAATCAGTGGTAAAGAAAACATAATCGTGGTTACACACAAGATCCTCTAAACATCTGAATGCATAGCAGAGCGATGCTCCGTACTTAAGAGAATATGGTAAAGCATCAACCTGATTTTTGATGGATTTTGCGACCGTATGACGACCATACATACGAACGACATCCGAGCAGGTTTTTATCCAGCACTGATTCTGATTTTTTATATATATTTTTTAAAAATAACATGGGATTATTTACTAACACATTTTACACTTGTCACGAGCTCAGCTTTCAGGCAGTGCTTAAATAAATAAATTATAAAATATATTGTTCCTAGGCTCAGCTAATGGCGCCTACTGACAGAAAAAAACACTAAGTAGAATATCATAAATTCAGGCTCAGGAATAAAATATAATTTTTCAGTGATCTTATAGGAAAATATTTGTAGCAGGTGAATGCACCTTAGCGTCTAAGGCCTTTAATATATTGGCTTGAGAAAGGTCTAACTTTCTAAACTGGCTAACAAAAATACATTCCACAGTTTGACCTGTTGACTCCTGTAATGCTCAAAAATAAAAAATAATCATGGGCTCAGATTCAGAAATCTAAATACATTCTGAAGATCTACAGCTCCTGAGGTATAAAATAATCCTTCAAGACGTTAGATCAGACCTTATCTCAGGTGTCACTGGATATGGACCAGAACTTACAGTTGGATCACTTTCAGTCCAAATTAGCAGAATTCTATTGATTGAATTAGGGTCATGTTCAGCCCAGTTTGTGAAACCTTAAATGCCAAGCATGTTTAATTGCTGCATATGATCCCTAATTTCAGCCTTTTTTAAAATTGCCTGGAGTTAACACCTTTCTGAGACGACTTGCAGCTTTTCCAGAAAACTTAATAGTCTCGTGTTAACGATTAAAAAAAAAAAAACTGACTGCTTTGGGTTAATCAGCAAATATGACTCAGGTGCAGAAATCTTATAATAATGAGCCAGTTTTTCATTTTTCAATTCACAGTCACAAGAGCAGTTAATAAATAAATAAATAAAATTAACATAAAGCATTTTCATTGCTTACAGAAAAACAAACAGCCTGAGATAATCACATGAATCTCCACTGAATTAATTTATATTTCCATTAAATACTTTAAACATTATTAAAGTCTTCAAGGATTTTAATTTTTTTAAAACTTTTTCAGTGACCTTAATGTTTGTAAAAGCACCATATAAATGAATTATTGTTTTTTTTCCTAATAATAATAATAATAATAATAATAATAATAATAATAATAATAATAATAAGCTTTATTATCATATAGTATTAATACAAAAGATATTCACACTAAAAGTAAATAAAATACAGTATGTGTTAATAAACATAAGCAGTCCTGATGCTAACAGCATGCAGCTGAGCCACAAACTCATAAAACAAACATCCTTCATAAAAAAAGATCTAAATATATAAATATGTAAATATAAAAAAATTTAAAAAACAAAACCTATACTAATTTAAGCTTAAAAAGTAAAAAGAGAGAGAAAAAATAAGTATTTTATTTTTAAATAATAATAATAATTATTATTATTATTATTATTATTATTATTATTACTCTTTATGGCCTTTGTATTATTACATTTTAATAACCAAGCTTGTGTTAAATTGGGACAAATCAAGTTCATGATGACCTTGAGGGTTTGACATGTATGGGTACATTTTCCAGTAGAATTTCTCTTCTAACAGCGACGTCATTCCATCCAAATACAGAGCTGAGCAGCTGTTAAAGTTCAACTGAATGGTTTAACACAAAGAAATTAACCTTGGATCAAAGTTAAACTTCTGGAAGGTAATTTTTTTTTTCTCAATTGAAAATAAATTATTACATTTAGCAGATGCTTTTATCCAGAGCAATGTACAACAAACCCAGAGCAGCAGTTGGGGGTTAAATGCCTTGCTTGAGGGTTCTTCAGCCAGTCCTGCTGGTCCAGGGAATCAAACTGACAACCTTTAGGTCCCCAAGCTGCTTCTCTAACCATTAGGCCATGACTTCCCCCATGTTCGTTAATGTTTTTTTTTATAAGTTACACTAAACAATAAGCAACAGACTGATTTTTTTTTTTAAAGTTAAGTTGTTGGGTTTTTTTCAGTGAAGAATGGATGTCTGGATTTAAGGGATTTTGGGATTGGAACTCATCCTTGTTACTAAAACAGAGCCTTAAATAGTGACTGTGTGATTCATTAAAAAGAAATATCATGATAATGTTTAATCCCGTTACCTGCTGCTGGATGGTAGACGTGCTGCAGTGTGGTGGGTTGATCATGAAGATACAGAACAGGGTTACACACTCCCAAATCCGCATCTGAAACACAGACAGCGAGAGACAGACAATCTGAGTATGTCAAATTTTATTAAACTTATGAGGAGGACATTTCACGAGGACAGAAATGCTTCTACACACTATTCGGAGTGTGACAATGGAAATGAACACACACACACACACACGTCCCCACATGCTGCACCGTGAGGCCCTGCAAGACCTTTTTTTGATGGAATGCGACTCTGGATTAGTCCTGCCCTTCCCAGGCAGCAACATGTGTCCAAGCCCTGGCGTCTCATCTTCATTAAAAAGGTCAAAGTGATGGAAATAATTCGGCTATTTCTGAACAGAGGGGCACCGCGTCCCCCTGGAGAAATCCCCTCCCCTCCTCCCCGCATGAGCAGCCAGATCAACCCAAGCATCAGACTGACAACGTCAAATCTGTTGAAACGCCGATGCTGGCAGAGGATGCAGTGCTAATCGTCTCAACTCAGACTGACCCTCGCCAGAAATAGTTTACGGGAAAATGCTGCTTTAAAAAAGCCTGTGGAAATTCAATTAGGCATAGACTGAGACAGGCAGCATCTCGCTTTGACATTGAACACGCTGGAATGCGTACGAGCGAACATGCAGAGAACGAAGAAGAAGAAGTTATTATAATGCATAATAAGTCATGAGTTCTTGCATCAAGTGATTGGATATTTTTTTGCATGTTAATCAGATTGTGGATTGATTGGAAGTTGACCACAATGAAAAACAATAAATAAAAACGAAATTGTGGACAAGCAGGTTGTAATTTCAGTCATTTTAAGTAAACAATTTATTATTATTATTATTATTATTATTATTATTAATATTAATACTTTCAATTTATATAGTGCCTTTCTCAAACCGAAAGTTGCTTGATAATTACTACTAATACTACTAATAATAAATAATTTCATAATCATCACATTCATTATGATTTCTTTGCGTCCAAGTTCATTATCCAATCTAAATATTTTATCAACAGAACCTTAACACACTTATTATCCTATAATATGCACATTAACATGCATTAACGTCGATATTCTTGAATATTATACCAATAATTTCCAATTAAAACTACTTCATCCTCCAAAGCAGTCCATCCTTTACACTCTCTCACCGTTCTCCAGCCTCAGATATCTCACTGACGAGATGATTCCGTCGATCTTCTCTTCCTTTTCCTCTTCAAAAGAGATGCACGCTTGTTTCTCATCTGCCCCTCACTAATAACTTGTTTATAGATTTTCTCAGATTCCTGTCTGTCCAATCAGGGCTCTCGTTTCCCAATGACGTCATCGTCACCCTTCCCTAGAAGCCCCATTGTAACCTGTAGCTTCGAGAAACCTTTGTGCCAGGACGGCTGGTCACTTTCCTCTCACCCTGCGATTTATTGGATGTATAATTAACGGTTTAATGTGATTCTCGCACCTGATTGGTGTTCGTCATGGTGCGCTTGGAGTCAAGTTTAATTTTAAAACCATCACTGGGCCTTGGTGCTTTTATTAGCCTTGGTGGTCCCTGCCAGGGTCTGTCTGAATGAGGATGACCTTTTAATGCCCCCCGTGCGCACACGCTAATAAAATCACACCCGGGCCAGTGATGGCTGGCCGCCCCGGCTGAATTACACTCAGCGATACTTGAGGCAGAGCCACAAGTATCACACACACACAGGCATTTCAAACACACATGCACAGCATAATCAACATGAATGTGACATCCTGTTTTGTCTGGCTGCATGGGAACGGCAGACTAACTGGTCGAAGCCATTGGTTATGTGATGAACCTCAATGGCCTGGATGTTGTACAGTGAAGAAAGTCGAACGAGAAACACTGAAGTGCTGTGTGAGAAACATGCTCGTCCTCACCAGCAGGAGGAGCGAATGCTTCAGAGATTCCACTGGCGCATTCCAATACAGTGAACTGAAGTGTGTTAGATGATATCGTCTGGTCTGACGGAGCTAATCTACATCGGACAAACAGAAACATCTCAAGAGAACGATATCCACAGATCAGATTGAGAAAACAATCAGGAAACGGGAAAAAGAGTCTCATTTATATGATTCTTACAAACAGTATTTCAACAAATGCACAGATTGCTAGACCACCTTTCAGATTTTTCAAGCGCAGGTCATAAAAAGAATTTTCCCGACACCCAATTATTTTTGTTTAGTGGACCGAAAGCTACTGAATTCGAATCACAGACTTCCAATTTTATTAGTTTTTTTTTTAAATAGAACAGTGACTTAAAGCCATGTGACCCTAAATTCTCTGCTATTTTTTCCTGCTTCACCATGACCCAATACAAGATACTATGTCATGTATCACGTGGTGGGCTTTCCCCGTTCACGCAAGGCATTGTGGGATACAAATTTGAAACAGGAAAGAAAAATGGAGGACGTGAGTGTGTGAATGAAACGTGAAAGACCGACTACAGTAACGGAAAGAAAGCGAGAAGAAAAGACGTTATGTTATATACGAAGGAAAGGAACCGCAGGACCAAACTAATAAATATGGTCGCTCAGCGAGCACTTCGGTGTGATCAGCTGTTCGTTTAGCAACAGAATGATGGAACTGTCAGTGCACGCTCAAAGGGAAACCTGTAGATGGCAGTAATGCAACACTGTGGATGCCAGCTGCTATAAAACCCAAAAGAAGAAGAAGAAGAAGGTAAACCTGCGCATGCGCACACGGACTTCCTCTGTCTGCTTGACTGCACCAAGCGAGTGATTTCATGCACATTATTTGCTTTAATCCCCTCAAATTAAATAACTTCCCAGCCACAGAATGGCCTGATATTTTGTGAGATATTACAGAAATAAACAAATTTCACCGATTTTATGAAACCGAAAGGCAGTCTAATTTTAATATCTTGCCTGGTTCCTGATGAACATTAACTCACCATATGTTTAGTTTCTTTGAACATGATGAAGCGAATACACAGGATATACAAGTTATTTAACAATTATTCCACGAAATCGAGCTATAAGCCATGTATGACAAGACTGAGTAGGTAGTTTATATGTACGGTGGTCGTACGGTCGCAAAAGCCACCAAAAATCAGGTCGATGCTTTACTATATTCTCTTAAGTATGGAGATCTGCTGCTACTAACATAAACGTATACTGTATAAAGTGTACAGAAAGTAGTCATCGTCAAGTCTGTGCATGTGTAGTAACAAGAACAACCGAAAAAATACAAAGAAAGACCATAAATGTTTATTTATTTTCTTATTTACTACTTACTTACTTGTGCAATTTTAACCAACTGTATTATGTTTATGAGGCATCACTTTGACTCACAGCTTCTAGTTTATAGTCTTCTCTCAGTTAAATTAGTTAGAAGACTCCTCTTGCCTGTAAATAACTACCTTGAAACTCTGCCAAGATGGCGGCCAAGAAGACAGATACGCCAATAATGACTTTCGGGAGAATTGAGAAGACAGTGTGATGTCATGCAGAAAAATGGCACCATAAGCTGTTAAATGGTAAACATTACATTACATTACAGGCAGTTAGCAGACGCTCTTATCCAGAGCAACCTACGTACAACACACCCAGAGCAGCCTGGGGAGCAGATGGGGGTTTGGTGCCTTGCTAAAGGGTACTTCAGTCATTCCTGCTGGTCCAGGGAATCGAATCAGCAACCTTTTGGTCCCAAAGCTGCTTCCCTAACTATTAGGCAATGATTTTCCATGGATACAGGTTCAAGTACTGAATCTGACCCTGAAGAATGCTTCTAGGTTCGAGCACAAGACGGCCTAGACCACATTCTGATCAAGAAATTCCATATCCATCACCCAGAAGGTCCACCATCTTGCCCCAGTGGGACTTCAGCAATCATTCCAGGAGCTCGGTTTGCTTCTAGAGTAACATGACTACAAGAACAAATAATAAATGTAAACATGAATATTAGTAATAAGAATATAATATAGCCAAATATCATTCAAATATGATTCAAACTCCAGTTACTTCATCTTTTGATAAACATGATTGCTGGTGCAACTTCATCAAGCACAAGGCTGAGCAGGTTCCAGTCAAATAGATCTTCTACTTATCAGTTAATCTCATCTAGGACTTGGCAGTATATATGAGGAAGAGTACGAGAAATGGAAACCAGTTTATCAACCATTCTGGAAAAGCTATTAACCCAAGTCTATGTCCTTGGTGAAAACTTAATTGGATTTTTTTTTTATCGACGCTCCAGCTTGCTTGTCTCAAGTGAGTTAGCTGGATAATGGTTTAGACTTCATTATAATGAGAAAATATCCTTACACAGATCGGCAGATTAATCGGTGTGACCGAGTTAGCATATGTAGATATTTGATATGTAGATATCAATATAGTTGAAAAAATGTGCGTGTAGGTTTGAATTAGCAAAATTTGGGGGTTGGGTGTATTGAATTGTGGCCCAGTTTGTATTTACTCGGACAGTACATGAGGCGGTTTGGGAAAACCAGTCCCGTGTCGCTGTGGCTGGTTTGATGCTCTGGTAGGCCATTTAGGCATCTTAGAAGCATTTTTGTGATATTTATTTAGATTCTCTTTACATTCCAACAGAAATAAATAAATCAAGTGCTCTGACAATACAGTGCCTTGCAAAAGTATTTATCCCCCTTGGTGTTTGTCCTGTTTTGTTGCATTACAAGCTGGAATTAAAATGGATTTTTGGAGGGTTAGCACCATTCGATTTACACAACATGCCTACCACCTTAAAGGTGTACTTTTTTTTATTGTGACACAAACAATAATTAAGATGAAAAAAAACCAGAAATCTGGTGTGTGCATAGGTATTCACCCCCTTTCATATGAAACCCCTAAGTAAGAGCTGGTCCAACCAATTCACTTCATAAGTCACATAATTAGTTGATTAAGATCCACCTTTGTGCAATCAAAGTGTCACATAATCTGTCACATGATGTCCGTATAAATCAACCTGTTCTGGAAGGACCCTGACTCTGCAACACTACTAAGCAAGCATTCTCATGTTGGAGCCTTCCAACAGGTCAGAGACAAAGTTGTGGAGAAGTATAGATCAGGGTTGGGTTATAAAAATATCCCAAACTTTGAATATCCCACGGAGCACAATTAAATCCATTATAGCAAAATGGAAAGGACATGGCACCACTACAAACCTGACAAGAGAAGGCCCCGCCCACCAAACTCACAGCATGGACAAGGAGGGCATTAATCAGAGCTGCAACAAAGACACCAAAGATAATGCTGAGGGAGTTGCAAAGATCCACAGTGGAGATGGGAGTATCTGTCCATAGGACCACTTTAAGCCATACACTCCACAGAGCGGGGCTTTATGGAAGAGTGGCCAGAAAAAAGCCATTGCGTAAAAAATCATGTTTGGAGTTTGCCCAACAGCATGTGGCAGACTCCCCAAACACATGGAAGAAGATTCTCTGGTCAGATGAGACAAAAACTGAACTTTTTGCCCATCATGGGAAACGCCATGTGTGGCGCAAACCCAACACCCTGAGAACACCATCCCTACAGTGAAGCATGGTGGTGGCAGCATCATGCTGTGGGGATGTTTTTCATCTGCAGGGACAGGAAAGCTGGTCAGGACTGATGGAAAGATGGATAGCACAAAATACAGGGCAATTCTGGAGGAAAACCTGTTTGAGTCGGCCAGAGGTTTGAGACTGGGACGAAGGTTCAGGGTCTAGCAGGACAATGACCCTAAACATACTGCTAAAGCTACACTGGAGTGGTTTAAAGGGAAACATTTAAATGTCTTGGAATGGCCTAGTCAAAGCCCAGACCTCAATCCAATTAAGAATCTGCAGCATGACTTGAAGATTGCTGTACACCAACGCAACCCATCTAACTTGAGGGAGTTGGAGCAGTTTTGCCTTGAGGAATGGGCAAAAATCCCAGTGGCTAGATGTGCTAAGCTAATAGAGACATACCCCAAGAGACTTGCAGCTGTAATTGTAGCAAAAGGTGGCTCTATAAAGTATTGACTTTGGGGGTGAATACTTATGCACACTCTAGATTTCTGTGTTTTTTTTTATCTTAATTATTGTTTGTGTCACAATAAAAAAATGTGCACCTTTAAAGTGGTAGGCATGTTGTGTAAATCAAATGGTGCTAACCCTCCAAAAATCCATTTTAATTCCAGCTTGTAATGCGACAAAACAGGACAAACACCAAGGGGGATGAATACTTTTGCAAGGCACTGTAAACGGGGGAAAAAAATCCATCATCTGTAGCAGTTGCAGGGCTGTAAAAATTCAGTCTGTAAAAATCTTAGGTGTTTTCTTATATGTGAACGAGACATGAGGTAATTGGATATGACAATGACGTGCTCTACTCCTCCACAATGCTCTGTCTCTCTCATGGACTCATTCTCTGGCAGTGGTCAGGCAGTGCGCGTTCATGTGTTTTGGAGGCGTGGCATTGGAAGGAGGCCTGAAGGGAGGAGGTGGGATTTTTCAGTTGGATACTTTCAAAGTCTAAAACCTCCACTGGACACAGTGGAAAGGAAAAACTCCCTGATGTCTATCACAACACGATGAAGGAACCTACAGACAAACCAAAAATGGTACTTTTATTTCCTGATGGTGTCCATAAAACACTTTCCATCACTTTAATGCTAATACTGGCCAACGTTTCTATTTACAGTGGGGCAAAAAAGTATTGAGTCAGTCACCAATTGTGCAAGTTCTCCCACTTAAAAAGATGAGAGAGGCCTGTAATTTTCAGCATAGGTATACCTCAACTATGAGAGACAAAATGAGAAAAAAAAATCCGGAAAATCACATTGTCTGATTTTTAAAGAATTTATTTGCAAATTATGGTGGAAAATAAGTATTTGGTCAATAACAAAAGTTCATCTCAATACTTTGTTATATACCCTTTGTTGGCAATGACAGAGGTCAAACGTTTTCTGTAAGTCTTCACAAGGTTTTTACACACTGTTGCTGGTATTTTGGCCCATTCCTCCATGCAGATCTCCTCTAGAGCAGTGATGTTTTGGGGCTGTCGCTGGGCAACATGGACTTTCAACTCCCTCCAAAGATTTTCTATGGGGTTGAGATCTGGAGACTGGCTAGGCCACTCCAGGACCTTGCAATGCTTCTTATGAAGCCACTCCTTCGTTGCCCGGGCAGTGTGTTTGGGATCATTGTCATGCTGAAAGACCCAGCCACGTTTCATCTTCAATGCCCTTGCTGATGGAAGGAGGTTTTCACTCAAAATCTCACAATACATGGCCCCATTCATTCTTTCCTTTACACGGATCAGTCGTCCTGGTCCCTTTGCAGAAAAACAGCCCCAAAGCATGATGTTTCCACCCCCATGCTTCACAGTAGGTATGGTGTTCTTTGGATGCAACTCAGCATTCTTTCTCCTCCAAACACGACAAGTTGAGTTTTTACCAAAAAGTTCTATTTTGGTTTCATCTGACCATATGACATTCTCCCAATCCTCTTCTGGATCATCCAAATGCCCTCTAGCAAACTTCAGACGGGCCTGGACATGTACTGGCTTAAGCAGGGGGACACGTCTGGCACTGCAGGATTTGAGTCCCTGGTGGCGTAGTGTGTTACTGATGGTAGCCTTTGTTACTTTGGTCCCAGCTCTCTGCAGGTCATTCACTAGGTCCCCCCATGTGGTTCTGGGATTTTTGCTCACCGTTCTTGTGATCATTTTGACCCCACGGGGTGAGATCTTGCGTGGAGCCCCAGATCGAGGGAGATTATCAGTGGTCTTGTATGTCTTCCATTTTCTAATAATTGCTCCCACAGTTGATTTCTTCACACCAAGCTGCTTACCTATTGCAGATTCAGTCTTCCCAGCCTGGTGCAGGTCTACAATTTTGTTTCTGGTGTCCTTTGATAGCTCTTTGGTCTTGGCCATAGTGGAGTTTGGAGTGTGACTGTTTGAGGTTGTGGACAGGTGTCTTTTATACTGATAACGAGTTCAAACAGGTGCCATTAATACAGGTAACGAGTGGAGGACAGAGGAGCCTCTTAAAGAAGAAGTTACAGGTCTGTGAGAGCCAGAAATCTTGCTTGTTTGTAGGTGACCAAATACTTATTTTACTGAGGAATTTACCAATTAATTCATTAAAAATCCTACAATGTGATTTCCTGGATTCTTTCCCCCCATTCTGTCTCTCACAGTTGAAGTGTACCTATGATGAAAATTACAGGCCTCTCTCATCTTTTTAAGTGGGAGAACTTGCACAATTGGTGACTGACTAAATACTTTTTTGCCCCACTGTAATAGTTACCCACTATGGAAATTATCGATGAGTTGTCTTGATATCTTTGTGAAAAAATATTTCTATTTTATTCTATCCACATTCACTGGATATGAGCAATCGTGCACTCTGATTGGCTACTCTACTACTAGGCTATCAGCTCATATATCGTGAGTAGAGAAAACAAAATAGTGGAGCGTGTTGCTGAAGCAACAGAGGACGAAATAAAAACTACTCGAAAACAAAACCCCCAAAAATATATATAAAAAAGCAACAAAATATGGAATGAAAGTATTTGATGATAAGAACAGATCTTTTTTTATTTTTCAAGAATTATTATTATTATTATTATTATTATTATTATTATTATTATTATTATTATTATTATTATTATCACATTTTCCACAAATTGCTCTTGTCATTTCGCCGGTTTATTTACATTCTGAGCAGAAATGATGTTGTCGGACGTTTTTGTATAAAGTTTTCATTTATTGAATTTGCAAAAAATAAAAATAAAAATGCTCTGTTTCTCAAAATCCAGTGAATGTGGATAGAATAAAATAGTTATTCCACTCAATCTCGTCGTACATCGTTTGTAGCCAACTCAGTGCTACGTGTGGAATAACTGTTAAATATTTCTGAATGATTATTCGATCTGCTTTGATATGCCAGGTTTGGGCATTATATTATTTCAAGCATTATCATTAGACATTAAAGATTATGGAGTTTTTTAAATAGATACAAGTATCATTTTTGGCAAAGGTGTAAAAAAAAAAAAATCAGACGCCTGGAGTGTGTTCAGCTGATTCAATTACAGATAGAGGATATATTCAGTGTGTAATGATCTGAATTGTTGTATCTTGATGAGATATTTGCCCACTATATAAATATAGCTGTGCTGGTTCAGCCTCAGCATTAGAGATGAACATCATAAAAATTCATTAATTCGTTATTAAACCACACAAGGTCACTGTATGAGACAGGACTCTTTAACATTCTCTATAAAGTGATTCGGAGGCATGATTTCATCCTGTATATTAACATATTTCCTTCTGAAGCAGGAAGTCAGTGTGGTGGTGTGTAGTAATGTTTGATTGATTTACACAACAGCCAGTAGCGTTCAAATAATACCCCACCCTCTGCGAATCTAAAAACTTGACAGTAGCTTAGGAAAGAACTTATACTGAAGAGCTTTAATGAGGTTTTTCAACCTTCACTGCTGCTAATGAGTTTGCAAAGTGCTACAGTAGAGCATGACCCATTCAGCTCTGTACATTCTCAGAAGATAAAGTACCTTTAGTTGTGCAATGGTTTGTCACTGGTGCAGTGTTCTCTATGGTACTTATTTGTACCATTTATATACTGGTTGGGAATATATATATGTAACTTATTTGGCCCTTAAAAGGTACACATAGTTACTCTGAGGTCCAATAGCGAGCCCTAAGGAGTACATTAGTGTAGATGGTAGAAATAGACTTCTAATGTATACTGATTTATAACAGTGTACAGTACTATGTTTCTAGAGAGTGTTTAATCAGATGAAAACAAAGATTAGGACGGGTATACATCATCATCATCATCATCATCATCATTAAAAAAAATTAACATTTCCCCATATGTAATAAACTACAAAATTAAATAGAAAATCTCCTAAACTTTTTTTTTTTGTAGATATATTCCTGTAACACTAAGGGAGAGAGACAAAAAGCTCTTTAAAGCTAGACTGCCTTTCAGATTTTTCAAGTGTAGGTCATAAAAACAATTCTCCCCAACACCCAATTATTTTTGTTTAGGGGACCGAAAGCTACTGAATTCGAATCACAGACTTCCAATTTTATTCATTTTTTAAAAATAGAACAATTAATGAATTTCAGGCCACGTGGCCCTAAATTCTCTGCTATTTTTTCCTGCTTCACCATGACCCAATACAAGATACTACGTCATGCATCACGTGGTGGGCTTTCCCCGTTCATGCAAGGCATTGTGGGATACAAATTTGAAACAGGAGAGAAAAATGGAGGACGCGAGTGTGCGAATGAAACGTGAAAGACCGACTACAGTAACAGAGAGCGAGAAGAAAAGACGTTATGTTATATACGAAGGAAAGGAAACGCAGGACCAAACTAATAAATATGGGCGCTCAGTGAGCACCTCGGTGTGATCAGCTGTTTGTTTAGCGACAGAATGATGGAACTGTCAGTGCACGCTCAAAGGTAAACCTGTAGATGGCAGTAATGCAACACTGTGGATGCCAGCTGCTGTAAAACCCAAAAGAAGAAGAAGAAGAAGGTAAACCTGCATGTTAATTATTCTATTTTTTAAAATACCTAATAAAATTGGAAGTCTGTGATTCAAATTCAGTAGTTTTCGGTCCACTAAACAAAAATAATTGGGTGTCGGGAAAATTCTTATTATGACCTACACTTGAAAAATCTGAAAGGCGGTCTAGCTTTAAGTAATCTGATTATAGTTGTGCTCATTTTTTATATTCAACTGACCGAGCATACTAACAATACAGAAGGCAAGATTAATAAAGGGGGTAAAAGTAATGAAATGGCTTGTTTTCGCTGTAAGTTGATGTATGCAGTATGGAGGGTTGGCTTGAAATCAGGTCTCAAGCCACACACACAGCTATAGATTTCTGAATCTAACCTTTTTTCTGTGAAAGTTAAAGCTAGAGTTGTTTGGGGCATCGTGGCTCAGGTGGATAAGGTGCCATACCATAAATCTGGGGATCTGGGTTTGATTATGACCTGAGGTCATTTCCTGATCCCTCCCTGACTCTCTCCTGCTCATTTCCTGTCTCTACACTGTCCTATCCAATAAAGGTGGAAAAAGCCCAAAAAAAATCTTTAAAAAAATAGAAATGTTTCATGTGGTTATGGACAACCTAGTGGCATGTCTTAAACTTCTCTTGGATGATAAGTGTTTGACGAGTCTCTTGGAACTCTGTTCATGTCAGATTTGGTGTCTAAAGCTAAGGTCTTACATAGACGGTATCACTTTTCTTTGATCCTTCTGGGGGTCAACCGGTACGTGTTCTGAGCCCTTCTGTTGGAATATGTGAGAGCTGGGGAGCTGCCTTGACAACTTGAAGGGTGTGGCTTCCATCCCTGGAAAGTTTCATTACGTTGAAAACTGCCGTGGGTCAAGTGCCAGATGAATTCATTCATCACAACCGTGAAGGCATCCGTGAGCATTCTTGAGGCCTACATGAGGCTTACATGGGCTACCAGGGGTCACCGTAGCATTCTGTCACAACCGTTGAGCTCAAAATGTTCACGGAACAACATTCTGCAGAAAGTGAAGTTTGCCTAGGGGGCGTGGCTTATTTCATCTTGTCATGGCTATGCCGTACTGCAGCTGTGAAAACTGTACACACGGCCGTCATTGCCGTAAGACCATACCGTACGTCGCTATACGTCTCTGCCACCATTGGTTTACTAGCGTCTTTCATCACGGCTACGGTGGCTTCATTTGCATATTTACTCCACCCAAATTTATGCAATGGATCACCTCCAAAATCTGCTGGAATGGCCACGGTAGCTCCAGCCATAGTTCTCACGGATCAACCGGCGATGTGTGACCTTAGCATAACAGTGATGTCATAGTGAAAAAGTAAACACACTCTCCATGGAATATCTATCAGACCTGGACATGAACTTTGCGAACAAACTCATCCGATTCAGGTGCCCAATAAAAATACCTGAAACATTGCAGGCACTTAGTCTGAAGTCACTGTTCTGCAATTTGTTGTTTTCATAGCACCTCAGGGATTTGGGGTTGTTGGTTTTTTTTGCTAACTTTGCCAGTGACAAAACGGCAGGGTGAGCGGTATTGTCCCTTTTAAGCAGAATAAAAAATGCGCCGCGGAACATCATGTGCCAAAAACGTCTCAGCTCATTGTCACTTACGTCAATAGAGTCAGATCTTTTGCAAACAGCTACATTTTGACAATCTAGTGGATGATTTTATGAGAAGGAAAGCAAGAAAACTGCTCCAGAAGGACATGTGCCCGGGGGCCTCACTGAGCCCTGAATTATTAAGACTCATCCTGAAAGATACCTTGAGCACAAAACACAGTATCGGTTGGATTTCAGTCAAAGCTGAACAGAAATCTTCACCACTTAACTGCAACCACCTCTTCAATTATGCATCATTTGATTAAAGCTCCTTGTAGCGTTCTATTAGCTGTGAAACATTTATTGCTGAGTGAAAAAAAAAATCTCTCTCCCTGTGTCTTATATCTTGGCCAAAAAGATGCTGATTTGTCCTGAAATTGTTCATCTCTGTAGCACTCTCAGGATCTGTTGAGGTGTTGGAGCCAAACTTGGCAGCCGGGCGTATTAAACCAAGCAAAGTAAGCATAAGCAACGAGTCCAGCTCTGTTTTCACTGATGGAGATGGTTTCCAGAAGATATTCAGCATTTACTGTGATTCTATTGAATAACTTTATTGTTTTAGCTGTATGGTGAGTGCTACATGCATCAACACTGTCAGAAAAAGATACTGTACAAGTACACTCATTTCCCAAAGTTTGGAAGGTGCCCAGTGGCACCTGCCAAGGGGTGGGATGCAGTGGCGGCTGGTAGTCTTTCAAACAGGGGAGGCTGGTCGGTTACGATATTTCCAGATTTTAAAAGAAAAAACGCATCAGTTTTGCCCATACTCTTGCCTCTGATCTGACTGATTGTTGGCAGGGTCACAGACTGTGAAATAACAGGTTCTTTTGGCCCATTAGCCTACTGTCCAATATACATGATGGTGGTGTTGGGGGGGTATATTTTAACATTTTATATTTTAAAATTGTGGCATGTTGTTTAAAAATTGACCTCGGCTGTGTTTTTGTTTAAAAATGTTTTCCAAATTGTAGCTGTGTTTAATTCATATCCAGAAAAACATATATTCCAATATAATATACTCAGCATAAACATTTTAAATAGATTCTATATTTTTGGTCCATCCATGACATATTACTAAAGTAGCCTATTTACTATTGTTGATGTGGGTCACTTGCTGTTAGCCAATTCACTTTCTCGTACCAGGAGAGCTGAAAGGAATGAGTATTATTCCCTACCTTTTTCACCAAGTCAATTTGAGGCGTTGGTCTACCCTGCTCTTTAATTTTAATTTTTCCCTCGAAAGGAAGACTGGCAAATGGCTTCGCCAAAATTAAATCAGCAATGCTTGGCATCCGTGCGCAGCTTTCTTGCTAGCTGACTAGCCCCCTCAAGTTCAAGTTCAGTCACTCAAATAAACAAAATTTCTGGAACTAAGATAGCAAACTTGACAACACTATATTTACACTTTATTTACAATGAAAATATATACAAACTAAAAAAGTTGGTAGAAACCCTATGTAATGAATGAAATTGAAATGTAAGCCGATCTCTTACAATACACCACAGCACTTGCGAATCCGCATGGGACTGAACTGATGTTGCCAGATACTGCTGACGTTATCCAGCCCAAAATATGTTCAAAACACGCCAAAATGCACTTAAAACCACCTAATTGGGCGGGAAACCGCCCAATCTGGCAACACTGTACCGCTGCCTGTCTATAGTTGAAACGAGCTGTCAATCAAAGAAAATATCCGGCCGCTTTCACCAATCACCAGTCTCCTCGCGAAAACTGCCATGTCCCTCCCATGTGAGGCTGGGAGTCTGTGGGCGGGCATTTTCGCAGTATTTGTCCAATAACCGTCTTGCATTTTGAGATTGAAAAGCGCATAGCTCCCAAATGTCATTGAAGTCCACTGAGGCTGGGAGTCCGCGAGACTCCGTGGGCGGGCGTTTTCGCAGTATTTGTCCAATAATCGTCTTGCATTTTGAGATTGACAAGCACATAGCTCCCAATCCACTGAGGCTGGGCTGCATCGCGTTGTCACGACGGGGAAAAACTCATGCGCACATTAGGCGAACTGGGGAAAGTTATAACGGAATGATTTCGCACTGTAGTTGGGTTGAGCACATATATTTCTATGATTCTGGATCTGAAATAGCAATGTTATAAGGTCGGCTATAACATAAGCCTAGCGCAATTCATCCTACACGATGTTCGTCATTTTTAGAGGAGGCTGAGCCTCCCTCGTTGTCTTAGAGCAATCGCCCGTGGTGGGATGTATTAGGCAGCAAGAAAGAGAACAGTCAGTTAGTTCCTATTCTCATTTATATTATTATAGCAGCTATAAACATCATTCCTTCATGTCATTCCTTCACCAGACTCTCTTTTTTTTTGTTTGTGATGGTAATCAGACAAAAAAAAAAAGCTTGTCACGTTGCTGAGAAACTGGAGGGCATTTCACAAGATTTGCCAGAAAAACTTACAGCTTTAACTTTAACTCTGACTGTTATAAAGAGCTGACACTGGAGACTCCTTCGATAAATCTAACATACAACCCCAATTCCCAAAAAAGTTGGGACGCTGTGTAAAACATAAATAAAAACATAATGCGAATATTTACAAATCATGGAAACCCTATCTATATTTCATTGAAAATAGTACAAAGACAACAAATCAAATTTTGAAACTGAGATTTTATTGTTTTTTGAAAAATATTTGCTCATTTTGAATTTGATGTCAGCAATGCATTTCAGAAAAGTTGGGACAGGAGCAATAAAAGACTGAAAAAGTTGTGTAATTCCAAAAAAAACCCCAAAACCTTATTTGGTTAACTGGCAACAGGTCAGTAACATGACTGAGTATAAAACGAGCCTCCCAGAGAGGCGGAGTCTCTCAGAAGTAAAGATGGAGACACCATCATGGACACCACGTCCTCCAGGCTAAAGAGGAGAGGGACCATCCGGCTTGTTATCAGTTCACAGCTCAAAAGCAGCATCTGTGATGGTATGAGGGTGCATTAGTGCACATGGCATGGGTAGCTTGAACATCTGGGAAGGCATCATTAATGCTGAATGATATATACACGTTTCAGAGCAATATGCTGCCATCCAGACAAAATCTTTTTCAGGCAAGGCCTTCCTTCTTTCAGTAAGACAAACCGCTTTCTGCACATATTAAAACTGCATGGCTCCATAGTCAAAGAGTCCGGGTGCTAAACTGGCCTGCCTGCAGTCCAGACCTCTCTCCTATTTAAAACATTTGGCGCATTATGAAGTGCAAAATATGACAAAGGAGACCCCAAACTGTTGAGCAACTGAAATTGTATATCAGGGAAGAATGTGACAACATTCCTCTTTCAAAACTACAGCAATTGGAGTGTTGTTAAAAGTAGAGGTGATGCAGTACTGTGGTAAACACGCCCCATCCCAACTTTTTTGTAACGTGTTGCTGACATCAAATTCAAAATGAGCATATTTAAAAAAAAATACAATTTCTCAGTTTCAACATCTGATATGTAGTCTTTGTACAATTTTTAATTAAATATCAGGCTTCCCTGATTTGCAAATTATCACATTCTGTTTTTATTTACAGTTTACACAGCGTGCCAATTATTTTGGAATTGGGGTTGTAGATAGAAACTATAGAAATGATGACATTAGAATGAGTGCATTAATCCGAATCTGTGATTTGCAACTGTTGTTACAGGAAATGATCCTCTTCTGACCAATCAGAACCGAGCATTCATTAGTGCTATATTTTTAATTAAAAAGAATTAATTAAAAACAGACACGATGGATGCTGTACTCCTGTGGATGGATGATTAGAAATCAAACTAACCTGAGCATATTGATGGAGAATATCACATTCCAGCTACTCCACAGTCCAGTTTTCATTCCAACTAAGACCTGAAAGTTGAGCTGAATCGATTCAAGTCGTCAGTCGTTTGAAGACCGAGACCTATCGATCAGAGCGGTGGAATTAGATGTTCTCCTGCTTGGCTGGAATACATAAGAATCGGACACCGCTGACCTACAACAATCTAATTCAGCCCATAATTACTTAAACCAAGGCCACTACGTTTCTCAGAGATGTAAAGGAAGGAGGAGGCACCAGCAATCACGCTTCACTGAAGGGACACCTGTGCAAGAAATTACCAGTCAGAGGGAACGTTTATTATAAACCCTGTCAGCAGAGGCACAACAGCTTAATGGAGAGATGGAGAGAACAGTGTAACAGAGTAAAAGTGAAAGAATGACGCAGTGTGACTAATGTGACCAGAGCTGAACATCTCCAAATGTGTCTTCAGCTCAACCTCAGATCCTCGAGAGAGAGAGAGAGAGAGAGAGTGGGATTGCTTCTTACTGCGTCGAGCCAAAACCACTTTTCATTGGGATTTATCTTTCAAGCACAGTCACAAATCATAGCAGGCGTCCTTTATAATTATTTTGAGCTCCGCTGTCCGTAAGGCCGATGAGCTGTTGCTATGGCGAGGCGTCTGTCATCCACAATTCGGTTAAATCGTACCTCCTCCATCGGTTCTCCACAGATTTCCGTTCTGATTGTTTTGTTTGAAAGAACTCCTCACTCTGCACAAAATGAGCATGGTCGTTGTTTTGTCAAATTTTTTGCTAATGAGTTACTAATTAGGCCAAATTAACGAATTTTCCAGGCCACTCACTAGAATTGTATCTCCTTTCTGATTTCTCATCCAATTTCAGTTCTGATCGATGTTTGTTTTGGGTCGATCTTCCCTTGAGGAGCAAAACTTGGTCTTTTGTTTGTTGATTTTCCTGTTGTAAACAATTTGTTTATTTTCAGTTAAATCGTATCTCCTCCCTCAGTTATCACTGGATTTCAGTTCTGATTGTTTTATTTGAAAGAACTCGACCTTCTGCACAAAACACGGTCATTGTGTTGCCAATTTTTTGCGAACAACTTACATTTTTCTTCTGACTAGAATTGTATCTCCCCTCTCACAAGGGGGTCACACCAGATACTGAAAGCAAAGGTTCACATACTTTTGCCACTCACAGATTTGTAATATTGGATCATTTTCCTCAATAAATAAATGACCAAGTATAAAATTTTGTCTCATTTGTTTAACTGGGTTCTCTTTATCTACTTTTAGGACTTGTGTGAAAATCTGATGATGTTTTAGGTCATATTTATGCAGAAATATAGAAAATTCTAAAGGGTTCATAAAATTTCACGCACCACTGTATATATCTGTGGTCTAGTATAAGAGGAATAAAACACCACCATTACTTATCTAGCATTACCTGGCATTAGCATATCGCTCTGTTCATATTAAACGCTACAGCTATTGTACCATAGCTAACTTACTTATTTTGAGTAAAGTATTTACTCCAGGACTTTTCTAACAAACATCTTGAATGCTTCTTAATCCAAGCTCAAATTTATTATCACTCCAGCCTCAGTGCTCTTTACACCTGGAGCCATATTGCCTTAGCGTCTCTGTGCTCTCTCACTCTGTTCCACATGTAAGTTGTGCATGAAATTAATTTAGAAATGGACTTTTCTGAAATCCAGCAGCTGAATGTGTTTATTCTTCAAAAGATAAGAAAAAAAGCAAAGCTCCTGTGCCAGCTCTGATATAAACCCTGCTGAAGCTCATCCCAGGGATCACTTTAACCTTCAAATCTTCAAAACTGTAGCATGAAAAAGCTAAAAGTAAGATTCATATATAGCTCTTAAAAAATGAGCCTTTAAACTAGGTGATAACGTCTTATCACTTTTTTTTCTGTCAATGCATTTAGTGCACGGGTACCCCATGTCCTACTTCCTGTCTTTCTGTCTCCAAGGGTGGATTTGTTCATTTCTGTTCGTATTTAGCTTTAAATGGACATTCTGTTCCCAGGAGGGACATTAGAAATGATTCGGGATGGATTCTACTTCATTACATTTCACATCAAAAGATTCATCTGTCCATTCACAGGATATAAAACAGAGGGCAATGGGCTTATAGTGAAAACTGTGTTATAATTTTATCATGCATGTACAATATGCAAAGCTGTGAAGATCTCTTACACTTCTGTATGATCTCCGAGAAGCTTTCGAGTGGAACCATAATCATATATTCATCGAAATATAAATTAACTTGCAGGAACTTCTTGAGGGTTTTATATTCAGTATTATATTAGCTATTACACATTTTACACTTTCCTCTGCATGCAGCAAGTGAAAATATCTTGATAATAATAATAATAATTATTATTATTATTACATAATTGAAGTTATTTTTTTCTCTTTTTTACTTTTTGAGCTCTAAATTAGGATAGGTTTTGATTTTTTTTAAAATTTATTTACATATTTACATATTCAAATTTCTTTTTTTAACACAATTTCATATTTCTATATAGTTTTATTGTAGATATATCCAGCCAAATTTTAGATTATTAATGTACCTGTGTACACAAGTCTGAGCCATGCCTTTGTTACATTTGCATACTGCTTTTGAAGTTTGAAATAAAAAATTTAACAATAAAAAAAGAAATAATTTATTATTATACTATTTACATCTCATCTCATCTCATTATCTCTAGCCGCTTTATCCTGTTCTACAGGGTCGCAGGCAAGCTGGAGCCTATCCCAGCTGACTACGGGCAAAAGGCGGGGGGTACACCCTGGACAAGTCGCCAGGTCATCACAGGGCTGACACATAGACACAGACAACCATTCACACCTACGCTCAATTTAGAGTCACCAGTTAACCTAACCTGCATGTCTTTGGGGGAAACCGGAGCACCCGGAGGAAACCCACGCGGACACGGGGAGAACATGTAAACTCCGCACAGAAAGGCCCTCGCCGGCCCCGGGGCTTAAACCCAGGACCTTCTTGCTGTGAGGCGACAGCGCTAACCACTACACCACCGTGCCGCCCTACTATTTACATAATAATGATTATTATCATTTCATAATTATTATTTCAAACTTCAAAAGCAGTATGCAAATGTAACAAAGGCACGGCTCAGACTTGTGTACACAGGTACATTAATAATCTAAAATTTGGTGGGATATATCTACAATAAAACTATATAGAAATATGAAATTGTGTTTAAAAAAAGAAATCTGAATATGTAAATATGTAAATAAAATAAAAAAATCAAATCCTATCCTAATTTTGAGCTTAAAAAGTAAAAAAAGAGAAAAAATTACTTCTATTATTATTATCTCATTATTATTATTATTATTATTCATCTCATCTCATTATCTCTAGCCGCTTTATCCTTCTACAGGGTCGCAGGCAAGCTGGAGCCTATCCCAGCTGACTACGGGCGAAAGGCGGGGTACACCCTGGACAAGTCGCCAGGTCATCACAGGGCTGACACATAGACACAGACAACCATTCACACTCACATTCACACCTACGCTCAATTTAGAGTCACCAGTTAACCTAACCTGCATGTCTTTGGACTGTGGGGGAAACCGGAGCACCCGGAGGAAACCCACGCGGACACGGGGAGAACATGCAAACTCCACACAGAAAGGCCCTCGCCGGCCCCGGGGCTCGAACCCAGGACCTTCTTGCTGTGAGGCGACAGCGCTAACCACTACACCACCGTGCCGCCCTATTATTATTATTATTATTATTATTATTATTATTATTAATCATCTATTCAAAAGATCATTAAACCTCTTTCTGGATATGATCACTAAATTCAAATGCAGATTATTTTTCTAACATTAAGCATTTAGTGTTTCTCAAAAGAAGCAAAATAATCTACAAAATGTAAAATAAAATAAGAAAATTTAAAGCTTAATTTGTTAAAAAGCATCTATATTTATAAAGTGCTCATATTTGAGAAATATATACTGTATTCATACACATATACACTTACTGGCCACTTTAATAGGAACTTGTTGTTGATTCTAAGATCCCTGTTCTTGGCTGCAGGAGTGGAACTGAATGTGTTCTTCTGTTTTCTGTTGCATGCTGAGGTGCTTTTCTGCTCACCACGGTTGTAAAGAGTTATTATATGAGTTACTATATCCTTCCTGGCAAAAAAGCTCAAACTACCTAGAATCTGTCCATTTTCCTCTGACCCTCTCTTACCAACAAGGCGTTTGCTTCCACCCACAGAACTGTCACTCACTCACTCACTCACTGAGAGTTTTTTGTTTTCTGCACCATTCTGCGTAAACTCTAGAGACTGTTGTGTGTGAAAACCCCAGGAGATCAGCAGTTTCTGAAATACTCAAACCAGCAGCCCATCCGGCTCAAACCAACACCCATACCACAGTGAAAGAAAGTCACACTTCACTGTGAGATCACAATTTTTCCCGTTCTGATGTTTGAATCAAGTGAACATTAACTGAAGTGCCTGATTTGTATGGTGGATGGGTGTACCTAATAAAGTGGCCAGAGAACGTATTTATATATGTAAAGCTTAGATATACAAAACAGATACCCTGCTGGACCGTACGATAATTATTATCAATGATGCTCATTGCAGTCTGAAGATGATTTATGATTTGAAATAAATTCAGTGGATTAAAAAGTGAAACGTAGCTTTTATTTCTTGTCTAATTTTGTGGGGGGGGAAACCTCTTGTGATGTAAATAGCTCTCTCTGAAATTAAGGACTGAGTAAATATCCCGTTCTGCCTGACTGGAGAGAGAGAGAGAGAGAGAGAGAGAGAGAGAGGTCTGAGTAGAGGACACAGACACAGCTTGAAAAGATTTCATGAAATTTCCAGCGTGAGAGCCCTCAAGCTGCGGACTGCTCACCATTTTTCTCCTCCTCCTGTCAGCGAGCTGCACTTTACCTGCTGGATGGAGCTGATGGATGAACTCAGCGTCCTTCACGAGAAAAAGACTGGAAAACTTTTTCACTCGGCTTCCATTTTCCTTTAATGATTAATGTTCAGGACTGAGTTCATGTCGATAAACATTGGAAGTGTGTTCTTGAGCGAGGTGTCCATCTACACCAGAAGATGAGGTGGTACGTTTCAGATCATGAGCAGTTCCTTCCCTTCTCCATGCTCTTCTCTTTTATCAGTGGGTACAAGTTGATTTTTGTTTTTTTGCGTCTTCTCTCTGAAGGATGTTGTTTGAGAAATGAGCCTGCTTTTTAAAAAAATATCTTTTCAGCAAACTCTAATCTAGTCCTCCTGTTCTTGAGGCTAACCAAAGGTTTAGATCTTGTGCTAAACCCTCCGTGAAGTCTTCTCTTGATTGATGACCTTGACACAAATACGCCTACTTCCTGGAGAATGTTCTTGACACAGCCAACTGTTGTAAAGGGGTTTTCTTCACAAAGGAAAGAATTCTTGTCATCCACCACACTTGTTGTCCGTGGTCTTCCAGGTTTTATGGTTTTCCAGAGCTCATTAGTGCGTCCTTTCTTTTTAAGAATGTATCAAGTAGTTGATTGTGTGGGAAATAAGAAATTTTAAATAGACTGTCACAGGACAGACGAGTCTGAAATGTTGTCTGTCTGTTCAAATTTCAGCCTGTTGAAATGACGGGCCAAAGGCCTGGAACAGTACAGCCGGGGGTCCGGGGCCCATCTTAGGGCCCTGGAAGCTGAAGGGCTTTAGATGCTTGGAGATGGCTTCTCAGCTGTTTTCAGGCACATTTTTGTGATCTTCAAAGGCCAAATTACACTAGACATTAGTTGCTAATTACACTATAAATTGAATATAATTTACAAGAAAATATCAGAAGGTTCAAGAAAAACCTACTTAAAGTTCTACCCAAGAAGTTGCACACACAGGTCAGTTCCCTGTCTAGAAAAAGGTATGGGGTAGACCCCGAAGCCGTTTGTTTTCAGGATAATGGCTGGCTGATGAAATTATTGGCTGGCTAGCTGACTCAGCCAAAACCTTAATGGCTGCTGCAGCCACCAAAATGTTTATGGCTACAAATGGCTGATACTGGACGTCACTGTGTGGCATATATCCGGGCGAATGGATCAAACAAATGGGGGGAATAAATAGCAAATTACCACAGGTCCCCTGGTCTCTTACTTCATTGTAAATATAAATCTAGCAAGATTGTAGTTCAATGCTAATAATAAGCTAATCTGGATTGTTCGAGGAAGGCATCTAGCTATCTACTCTCACTAGCAATGACCAGTGAAGGACTGGCAGCTATCTTACTATGATGAAAGTAGAGTGGTGGAGTACTTTTTTTTTATCAACCTCGAAGTATGTGAAACAAACAAACAAACAAACAAACAAACAAAAAATACCTTTACACTTTCCCTCAGCAGCGGCAAAGAATGCAGCCATCTCGTCGATATCGGAGTCGATTGATGCTCTGGGTGGGTTCCTGGGTTCCCCAGTGTATCGTGGTAACGGTGTGAGGGGCGGGAAGCCAGACAGGTAGTCACAACGGCAAGCTTGTGGTGGCTCTCTGTGCTGTGATATCAGTTCTAAATCTCTACAGTGTATGCCTATACGTCTCTATTGTGTTACTACTAGTGTGTACAGTTGATCATGTTTGTGTCACTTTTCTTGTAGCTCATGATGTGGATAAACCCATTATTTGATGTACACAATTCTTAGTGGCTCAGCCAAATTTTATTAGATAGCGGCTCAAATTGGCTTACAAAATTATTGGCTGGCGGCGGCTCAAATTCTAAATGGCGGTTTTAGCGGCGCCTGGCGGCGGCTTCGGGGTCTAGTATGGGGGGCCAAGAATGTTCCAGTTGGTTCCAACTTACTGGTACTCATATATATATACAGTAGGTACTATAAAAACACTCATAAAACAATATGTCAACAATGACTTTTTCATACTATGTTTATAATAAGTCTATAAGAAATTTAGTCATTAACAATACAACTATTCTTACATAACAGAGTTAAAATTCTGAGGATGAGATTCCAAGTAGCTTGTGACAAACAACTTTTAAAATGACTCAAAATTAGACATGGTGATATCATTTGGCATTCAGACTCAAATCTGCTGGACTAGAACTTTGAAAATAGAAGAAAATTCTATTAAACTCTAAAATATAATTCTACATCCTACAAAGCATATGACTGACTGTCATTCTTATTATGAATTTAACCCTTTGATGCAAAACATATGCACACCCCTTCTAATGCACAACATGGGTCAAAAATGACCCGCATTCATTTTCCAGGTTATTTCATGCTGACTGAGTTTTTCTTTGCTCTATCTTTTGAAATCAATTTATTTTATGATTGAATATTCCAAGTATTCTTTAAATATCTTGTTTTTAATTACCACAAATCATTAATTTAATTTTTTCTTTCCTACTTTATGAACAAAAATACTTTTTATATTACTACACATGGGTCATCCAAGTGTGATTTAATGTCTTAATACTATAATAATAATTTGTTTCAAGTAATTACTTTAGCAGTGAATGGGGCCAGTTATTTATTTATTAACTATGTAGTTAGCTAAGCCAACTACAATAAAATTAGCTAACTAAAGTAGAATATGTCAACAGCTCGGTAGCTAATAGTAATTACTTGTAACTTTCTGACAAGTAATCTACTCACTCTCAAGGGAACCTAAACATAATCAATTTTTTTCTAAGGTAATGTTAGAACAATTGAAAAACATTACTTCCATGTATGAGATGGGCAAAGGGCGCTGTGCTGAGCTGTGAAATGTCTGACACAAGCACAATTCACAGTTCCCACCAAACACTGGAGTAAATGCATGCGGGTCGGTTCTGACCCATGTGTGTAAACTTGATGTAGAATTACAAAAGCTGTGCTTGTTCATAACTTAAGAAAGGAAAAATAAAAATGATGATTTGTGTTAAACAAAAACAAGATATTTACTGCATATTTGGAAAAGTAAATGACAAAATGAATTTATTTCAAAAGTATATCATAGAAACACTCAGCCATACATGAAATCCTGGAAAATGAATGCAGGTCGTTTTTGACCCATGTTGTACATTAGAAGGGTAGTGATACAAAAAGGGCTTTTATTCAAAAAGTAAGAAAGGAAAAAATGAAATAAGGATGTATGATGATCAAAATCAAGTTAATTGAGGAATACCTTGAATACTGAATGATGGAATTAATTTATTGCAAAGATATAGAAGATAAAAACTCAGCCAGGTCACTTTTGACCCATGTTTTGCATCAAAGGGTTAAAAAAATGCACAGAAGAAGAAGAAGAAGAAGAAGAAGAAGAAGAAGAAGAACCACTGATTGGCAGTTTGGCACTTAACCTAATACTGTGCAAAGTTTCATGTAAACTGAACTCTTAGTCAAGTCAAGTTTATTTTTATAGCACTTTTAACAATAGACATTGTCGCAAAGCAGCTTTACAGAATTTTAAGGACTTTAAACATGAGCTAATTTTATCCCTAATCTATTCCCAACCTTGTGAGTTGGCCTAGTGGTTAGCGTGCCCGCCTCTCAGTTGGGAGATTGCAAGTTCTACTCGTTGTTGGGTCATACCAAAGACCATCTTAAAAATGGTACCTACTGCCATCTGGCATGCTGCAATACAGATATGAGTGGGGAGTCAAACTCTCATGGTTACCAGAGGACCAACCCCCCACTGTAACCCTAGCTATATAATAGGCTACAGAAACGGAGATCAGTGCTGCCTAATGCGCCATATGGTGCGGGAAGGACTTTAGACTATCCCCAGTGAGCAAGCCTGTGGCGATGGTGGCAAGGAAAAACTCCCTCAGACGACATGAGGAAGAAACCTCGAGAGGAACCAGACTCAAAAGGGAACCCATCCTCATTTGGATGATAACGTGATAATAACAGTTTTAACATGAAGTCTGTTTCGTTGATGCCATAACTCTTCATTGATGGAAACTTGAGTGCAAAACTGTTCATGACAACCAACTGCAGTCCTAAAGTTAACAAGTCAACTGTAGTCCTCAGCCATAAAAGCATTACTGTAAATGTAAGTGTCAGAGCATCTTGCAAGTGTGACTTTCAACTGTCCATATGGGGCCGGCCTCCACAGGAGCGATGTGATGAGACTCCAGCCAGACATAGGGCATCAAGATGGATCAGGCAGGTCCGAGAAGCAGAAGAGGTTCAGCATCTCGATCTCAGGATTGACATAATCAACTGACTGGATCAATCAGATACTGCCAACCTTAAAACACTAGTTCAACTGCATTGTGCAATAAAAACAACAGTGAATATAGAATGTATTATTATTGTATTATTTAGTGTAATATTCGAGAGGGGCCTGTAAAGTTTGGCGGGGCTAGGATTTTCAGTGGCCGAGTTATGAATTTTTAAATCCCCGTGCGCATGAGCGGCTAGAGCTAGGGCTCGTGCTAAAGCTTTCCGTGATCCGTGATCCATGAGCCGCACTCGCTCCTGATGTTGGATTGGGCCGAGTTTGGGCTGGTTCGAAAGGGATCAGGGAGACAGACTAGGACCTTCGGTGGCCAAGTTATGAATTTTTAAAATTGGGCCCCCGTTTCACAGGCCGTGTTACGACATAATGTATTTGCTTAGTGTAACAATTGGAAGTAGATTAGACCCATATCTTTACAATTTTTTCATGGGCCATCTGGTCTGATGCTTTTGAAATACAGACGGACAAATGTGAAAATTACCAGTCAATGTCTGCTGGTCTGGACTCATTTCCCACACTGTTTATTATGGCCGGGTTCCCTGCCTGAACTGATCCCGTTATCAGTTTTCCTTTGGCTAATCAGACACGAGGTACGCCACCACTCTTGCCGGAGCAGTTGGGGGTTAGGCTCCTTGCTCACGGGGGTTTATGGTTATTTAGCACAGAAGTCTTTTAGCACAAATCCAAAGTCTTTTAGCCAGGGCTTTGAACCGGTTCAAGGAACGAAAACAAAAACCGGGAACTTTTTCTATTTCACATGGAACAGAAACGAAACCAGAAACTTTATTATTTTTTATGTTCCTGAACAGAAACGCTTATTAAAAATAATGGTAACCGGTTAATACCGGTTTTTATTTCGTTTCTCAAAGTTTCCATAGCCTACAAATAAAAAAGTCATTCTTCTCCTGCGCAAGTTTCTATGACCCGCTGGGGTTCACTTCCTGTGTGACGTTCGCTGACTGAATGGAGAGAGCGGGAGGGTGGACTACTATCACGTCTCCACATCTTAAATAAGAGGTAAATATTGCAGTTTATCGTTATTCAAAAACATAAATTTCAAACACGATATCAATATATTTGTCCACGTTAATGAGAGGCTCGCGAACATTAAATGACATTAACCTCTGTTAGCCTATCAATGCATAGGGCCTGACTAGCCTTTGGTAACACACTAAACGAATTATCTTTCATTTTTGGCACTTTTTCTGTTTGTGTAGATGGGAAGACATACTGAGAATCCAAATCACCAACATTTGAAATAATAATTGTTTTGAATTATTTCTTGTCTTATTTAATGAAGGTTGTAATAGAATTAGCCTACATTTGGCTTAAGCTGGATGAGACAGAGACATAATTTTATAGCCATTTGTTAAACAGCTGACAGGGAACGTAATTAACCGTTCCGGGAACGAAATTTTTTTGTTCTAACCGGTTCGGGAACGTCTATTTAATGGTGGAACCCAAAACCGGAAACGTTAAAATTCCGTTTCTGTTCGGAACGAACCAATAGGAAAAAAATTCTGGTTCAAAGCCCTGCTTTTAGCACAAGTTCTAAAGTCTCCTAGCACAACTTTAAGTTCTTTAGCACAAGATCCAAGAACACTTAATCTTTATAATGAATACTTACTGATCATGTTTAAAGATGTTTGATGGATTTTTTTTTATGAAAGTTGCCAAGATTCCGATCGAAAACAAGTGATTGTATTTCCCCACGCCACCATCTTGAAACCGCCATGTTTGATGTAGCTCGTATGTTAGTCACCAATCCTCCCTTCAGATTATTTCACACAGCACACACCCTGACACAGTACACTTCTTGCACATGCGTTGACCACGGCCAGGGTTTCCCATACATAGACCATTGTGTGGCGCAGCGCCACACAATGGATTCCTAGCGCCACACAATCAGACTCGTGATTTTGGAAAAAAAAAAATCCGTTGTGCTAATTAAAAATAACGCAGCCTTCCCGATTCGCCTTCTGACCGCTTATTTTAAAAGGTAGCCTACGTCGTGCTCGTGATGAGCTTTATCATAGTCTTCTTGGCTTACAGGAAACGGACATCCCTGAGTCAGGCTATAAACCAATTTTGATGCAGACAGTAGCAGCTTGACGCGAGGAACCGGCCTTATTGCATTATCCCATTTATCCCGCTTCAGCAATGACTTCCCTTACGATAGGGCACTGGAGTTTTTTTTCAGGAAGCCACGCAGAATTAAATGTTCTGATATGGCATGCAGGCTTTGCACCAATTAGGGTAATGCTTTTTCATTACTGTTAGTTGCCTTGGTGTTACCTTAAAGTGCCATTCCACCATTGGATGTATTCTTTGGCATAAAATACAATATATTTTATGACAACATGACTAGACAGAGAAATCTTTTAGCTTCAAAATGATATATCAAACATAATTTTTTGACAACAACAAGTATATTAATTTTGCGACCAAAGTCACCTACCCTTTTAATTTCCGCGCGGTAGTGAAACGTGATGTCATCGGCAGGTTCCCCTTCTTGTGTACCACGTGTCGGTCTATTTTTAGACCAGGAAACCCCCAAAGTGAGAGAGTCATTTCTCCTCGTATATGGGGGCCAAAAAAATTGCGAAAAATTTTGAGTTAATCTTTCAGTTAGCTAGATTTATTGGTATTAGCTAGATTTATTGGTATTATTTTTATTGCGTTCTATCCGCCATTGCTGATAATATGTGCCACGTCACACGTCACGTGGTACACAAGAAGGGGAAACTGCCGATGACATCACGCACGGAAATTAAAAGGGTAGGTGACTTTGGTCGCAAAATTAATATACTTGTCGTTGTCAAAAAATTATGTTTGATATATCGTTTTGAAGCTAAAAGATTTCTCTATCTAGTGATACCATTTATATATGTTGTCAAAATATATTGTATTTTATGCCAAAGAATACATCCAATGGTGGAATGGCACTTTAAGTGGTTTCTTACATCTAATTATGATATTTTATTTTATTATTATTTTGTTGTTACATTATACTATTTATTTCATTTTAGTATTGGTTGAGGTAAGTGTTGAGTTCAATATTTAAAATAAAAACCTCCAGCTTGTTTTTTGCAATTTATTCCTTGAATGTCAACTAAAGAATGATTGAAAGATTGCCACCAAAAAGGCAAAAAACTAAGGTAAAAACCAGAGATGCACCGATTGACCGGCTGCTGATCGGAATCGGCCGATTTTCACGTGATCGGCCATGACCGGCGACCGGCCGATCAAAATTAAAATATGCCAATTTTCTGCCGATCAAAACTTGTGTATCACATAGAGATGAAAGTGGAAATACTCGTAATTCGCAACTAAAAAGACTGCAGCTACACTGGCAGCTTGAACATGCTTTCTAGTGTGATTGTGTTGCGCTTATATTATATATCCAAATATAGTGATTTTTTTTTTTTGTGCCAGATTCTGGATGTGAAGGCGGCATGGTGGTGTAGTGGTTAGCACTGTCGCCTCACAGCAAGAAGGTTCTGGGTTCGAGCCCCGTGGCCGGTGAGGGTCTTTCTGTGTGGAGTTTGCATGTTCTCCCCGTGTCCGCGTGGGTTTCCTCCGGGTGCTCCGGTTTCCCCCACAGTCCAAAGACATGCAGGTTAGGTTAACTGGTGACTCTAAATTGACCGTAGGTGTGAATGTGAGTGTGAATGGTTGTCTGTGTCTATGTGTCAGCCCTGTGATGACCTGGCGACTTGTCCAGGGTGTACCCCGCCTTTCGCCCGTAGTCAGCTGGGATGGGCTCCAGCTTGCCTGTGACCCTGTAGAAGGATAAAGCGGCTAGAGATAATGAGATGAGATATTGGATGTGAAAAGAAGAAAATGTTTGTGGTTGTGTGAATTTCCCATTACAGGAATTAATACGTTAGCCTATTACCAAACATCTAGTTAGATTTGTACAAAGAGAGAGAGAGGAAAAAATGTCTTTTTGTTTGTTTTACAACCTTGGTTGCACTTGATTCCATTGGAAATTACTCTACAAATACACATTTGACAAAGATGATAGAATGGCTGTGGTATAAGTATGACTGGAAATTATTTTTGTATTTTGATCCTGAATGAAGAAATGGGTTGTTCTATAAGGCATAAGTTTTCAGATCTAAATAGGCTTATGAAAGTGTGTTCCACAGCAGTTGGCAAATAATATATGAGGGGGAAGTTGTTTTTGTGCCAGATATTGGATGGGAAAAGAAAAAAATGTTTGTGTGAATTTCCTATTTCAGGAATTATGTTAATACCAAACATGAAGAAAGATTTTACAAAGAACAATGTCTTTTTGTTTGTTTTCAACCTTTGAGGTGTTTTTATTACTGAATTATATACTGAATTTATTACTGAAAATCTGGCAGAATGTTCTATTAAAGAAAAGATAAAAAGAAAATAGTCTTTGTGTGTGCTGTGAAGTGGTTTGAAAAAATGAAATCGGAATCAGCCAAAATCAGTATCGGCAGGTCACACTCCATGGAAAATCAGAATCGGCCCAAAAAATTGCAATTGGTGCATCTCTAGTAAAAACTAAACTTTAATTTTGGTGAGTAATTTTCATAAATTTAAAAGACAGGTTTTCCACCAACATCAAGGCCAGCAAACTAATGGCCTGCCCTGTAATGTAAAGTTGGGTCGAGGAATGAAACCAGGCAGGGTTCTGGTAAAAATTGTTTTAGCTGTCTTCTGTTAAAGAACTTAAAATAATTTAGATTGAACTGAATAATCTCAAATGCTTCTTGTAGCTTTAAAATAGTCCCAGCAGGTGACTCTGAAGAAAAATACTGTGTGTTTGAACACCGCCCGCTGTAAACACTTTGCATACACCCCCAATGACCGACTCCACCGACTGCCACGACACCACCGCGCACGATTCCCTCATCGGCACAGTGGGGCACCACAAATTGCTACCTGCTCTGTGGGAAACACTGACGGCTATAGATGCATTTCCACACTATGGTGGATATCATAGTATATACGTAAATCTACACTATCCAAAACTGACAGTTTTTCTCTTGATACTGCTCCGTTTTCCCCTCCCCACAGGTAAAGAGTCTGGGTGTCATCCTCGACAGTACTCTTTCATTTCAATCTCACATCAATAACATTACCCGGTCTGCCTATTTCCATCTGCGTAACATCAACCGCCTCCGCCCCTCCCTTACTTCGCATACCACTGCCATCCTTGTTCACAGCCTCGTCACCTCCCGCCTGGACTACTGCAACTCCCTCCTTTTTGGTCTCACCCACAAATCTCTTCACAAGCTTCAACTGGTCCAGAATTCAGCTGCCCGTATCATCACCAGAACCCCCTCCATTCATCACATCACTCCTGTCCTGCAACAGCTTCACTGGCTCTCGGTCAAATTCTGCATCGATTACAAAATCCTTCTGCTCATATTCAAGGCCATTCATAATCTTGTTCCATTATATCTTTCCAATCTTCTCCATGTTGCCACTCCCTCTCGCTCCCTCAGATCATCCTCTTCTATTCACTTGACTGTCCCCTCCGCCCATCTCATCACCATGGGGAGTAGAGCTTTCAGACGCTCTGCTCCCCAGCTCTGGAATTCTTTACCACCCATCATAAGGAACATAAACTCACTCTCACAATTCAAGTCCACACTCAAAACCCACTTGTTTAAGATTGCCTTTTCTATTTGACTGACTCAATTGCATTGTTTTATTTTAATTTGTTTTTAATGTTGAATACTCTTTATGTTCTTTTTTATTATTTAATTTGTCAACTTTGGACTCTTTATAAGGTGACCTTGAGTGACAGAAAGGCACCTATGCATTATTATTATTACGTCCGTTTCTGTTCACCGAGTGCTCAATTAAAAGAATACAATAGGATTAGAGAAGTGAAACTGTTTGCCATCTATCCCAGTGTTATTTCAACCACAGGTTTAAAGGATGACACAAAAACACAATGGACTTTATTTTTATTATTATTATTATTATTATTATTATTATTATTAATTCTTCTCTGTGCTGTCACGGAAGGTGGTCGCATTTCTCTGCTCTCCTCTCCTCTCCTTTTTTTCCTGCTTGTGCTCTTTGTTTCATCTCGTCTGCCTATACTTTTTTTTTAGAGACTCTCTCCGCATTGAATTTCTAAACTAAAAAAGCATGGATTTGATAAATTGGTCTCCTAACGAAATTGACACAGTTTCTGGGTTCGGGGGAACCCACCTGTCCTGTCGGAACGTCTGTGGAGGACATTGGAGATATCTACCTATTCGGAACCATGATTACCAGACTTTTGCTGATTTGGATTAGGCATTGCCCTGGTATATTGAGGAAATCAGACAACAGTGACAGCTGTTCAAAGCCCCACAAAGCTGCCTGATATGATTAAAGCGGTGGGCAAAGCTGTCGGCACTCAGACTGTGGCTATAGAACTTGAACCACAACATGGTTGTCATCTTGGAGACGCTTTCGGCTTTGCAAGGAATAAGTATTTCGGAGACCAAGTGGAATTGAATTGAACAGAATGGACAGAAATGGACAGATATGGACGAGTGGTGTGGATGTGTAAAGACTGCGTCTGTTCGAAAGACCAAACAATCTCTATCTTATCGACATTCGGCTCCCTGAACAGCACCGGCCTCGATCAAGGCCGTTGCTGGGACAACATTTCCCCCAGAAGGTTACTGCTGGGAGACACTCTCACATTCTTCGCATTCCTTCCCCAATTTTCTTCCCCAATTTTCCGCGGTCGCCGTTTTTCACCCCCAGTGTGACAAGCGGGTCCGTGACCAGCGCCGCTTGCATGGCTGCAGGAGCGGACGGCTGCTTGCTTGCGCTGGGTTACCTCTACCTCCTCCCCTCGCCTCCTACCCCCTTACCCCTTCCCCCCCACCCCGATTGCCCCCTCCTTCCCCCCTTTCCCCCCCTCAAGTCCCATGTTTTAAAGTGTACTTGTGTTATTGTGTGCTTGTGCGGAGGTTTTAAATGCTCCCACACTGTACTCCTGATAGCAGCATAGTGTGTGTGTGTGTGGGGGGGGGGGTGTTCTTTTTTTCCTCATCTTTCCTCATGTTACTACTGAGTTTCTTTTTCTTTTATCCCTGTCTTCCTGTCCTGTTCCCCTTCTTTAAGGACAGGTTGATGGTCAATTTCACTGGTAACAGTGACAATAAAGGGTTCATTCATTCATTCATTCATTCATTCATTATTATTATTATTATTATTCAAATAAAATGCAAGCTTTTCTTGATCTGATCGACTTGTGCGAATTGTCTGTAATTCGTCCATTGTGTGTGTGGGGGGGGAGTGGGGGTTCCGCACAATCTACAAATGAGTGTTTGTGGTTTATTGATTTGACAATTTAGTGTTGAATAACATTTTTAGCAGTTGATAACATTGAACAAAAAAATAAATATTGAAATCAAATATAAACATGCTGCAACAAAGTGAATTTCCCCGTAAACTCACCACAGCTTTGAGACTTGTCTTGATGATCAAACAACCCTTACATCTCTTCTCTCTTCATCTTCTTCTTGCTTCACAATTGCCATATTATAAACAATTGATATATTAATTTTGGTTGTTTTGTCAATCCTAAACATTTATATTACACTTTTATTTATGTAATTGCCATTTGTTCTAGGATACTTTAGTGGAAGTTTCTTTCGTTTGTTTACATATTGCAATTGTTGGTTACTTCTTAGTCAGCAAAACACATGCCGTCAAGCTGCAGGGCAAGAGGTTAGGGTTAGAGAATCCCCGGTTAATTAATTTGGCAAACACGTAATTATTGATAGTCAGTTGGCTTGTGATATGATCAGAAGTGACTGAAGTTATCTATGAAGGTGCCCACAATTCAAGGTTTGTTACGGCTTAACTGCAACCATGGGCGCCGCCAGGGGGGGAAAGGTTAGAACAATTCTAGGGGTCCAGCACTGCCATGGGGCCCTTTAAGGGGCTGATAATATGCTTTTAATGATTTTAATAAGACTTTTGAAATAACAACAATGCAATATTCCATCTGGTAAAATGAGCTAATTGAACAAGGTTGTCTATTTCTTGAGTTCTTCAACATATTGTCATTTAACCCTCCCCCTTTTGCGAAACGGTACGGTCCAGTTCTGGTAGAAGCGCGATGCGTTAAATCTGTGTGCTGATCAGTGCAACGCTACTTGCTGCTGTGTCGCGGTGCAGCAGCCAGCCAGCCAGCAGTGGAGTGCGTACAGTCTATGATCGCTAAATATGAAGAGTGGCTGTCAAAAACGTAAAGAAAGGCAGCTGAGAGGGACCAGAGAGGCAGGCAACTGGTCACTCAGTTTTTCCCAAAGAAAGGTAGCTATCGCTCACATGTGTGTTCAAAATATTAGCGAATGGTAAATGAACAGTATGAACGTGGTTGGATTAGCCTATCAAGAGAACACTTTTACAGTTTGTACAGTGACATTTTTTCCATTTTAATAACTGAACTGACTTGTGTGATAAACAAGATGAAATATTACGTTATGCTGGTGCTAATAACTAGTGCTAATAACCAGTTTCATAACTAATGGGGTGCCCTAAATATGCACAGATTCAGCCTCAGGGGGACCTCCGCCCTACCAAACCACTGAACCCCCCTTTGGAGAAGGAGGTAAGCACTAACTTTGCTTTGAACATATTCCTTTTTTGCAGAACAGTACACTAAGCTTTCTACCTAACACATAACAATCCATGGGATTTCCATAGGTATTTTGATGCTGGGTAGAAAACTTTTTCTATGATTGATTAGCAGTCACATCACACATTTCACTACCAATTGTCCTAGCACAAGAAGGCATGTGGCAAAATCTTGAATTTTCATTTGTGATTGTAAATGCACCAGAATTAGTCACTGACCAGTTTTCATCTAGTCCCTGGTAGGTTAATACATAAAATGTAATAACAAAGTCACAAACTCAAGGTCCATGGGCTATCAAAAGTCAAATAATGACAATAGTGCAATTGTGATGAGGGTGAGCAAAGTTGGGGGGCCCAAAATTCTAGTCTTTCATGGGGCCCAAAATTTCTGGCGGCGCCCCTGACTGCAACTATCCAAAGACACCAAAGAATCGGATTTTCAGTCCACGTTTCAGGGACCAACAACTGATCCTTAGGGCCTCTGCATGCTCTTGCGACAAAGCTTTCGCAGATAGCTTTTCGCAGACAGTTGTAATTTATCGTTGAGTGGGGAGTAATAGGCGTGCGCGATGTTATTCACCGCCACAACACAAGGGGGCGCGAAGTCGCGAAATCGCTAGGAGTAGTTGGTGGGTGTGGTTAGTGGAGTGTTTATCCTCTGGTTACTTATAATGACTAGAACTGGAGTCGTATAGATGTCCGTACTTCCTCACTTCCTCGATCAACCGCTCTTCGTGCTGCTCCATCTTCGCTCGTGTTTTTAAAAATGGTGGTCGTGAAAACAAAACAAACCGGGAAAGTAGGGAAGCGGAAGTGCGTGTACAGCGGATGTAGAGTGGATCAATCAGAGCCCTCTTGTCTGCGACGCTGTCTGCGAGGCTTCTGCGGTGGTCACAATTTTTGGGAGGTGTGCGCAGAGCGTCTGCGAAGGTGGGGGGGGCTACGCAGACGCCATCTGCGACGCCATCTGCAAGGACTGCATTGTCAGCATAAATTGGCCTTTAACGTGCACAGCAGCAGAAATTCTGGCTTCCAGTCCCTAAGCAATCATAATAAACCCCTTCCTATGTCAAGATAAGTATTTCTTTCGATTATTGTGACCATAATCCAGAGTTGTGCTCAAAGACTTTAGAACTTGTGCTAAAAGACTTCGGATTTGTGCTAAATAACCGGCTACCCTCAAGGTCACTTGAGCCAGCAACCTTTTGGTCCCAAAGTTGTTTCTCTAACCATTAGGCCATGGCTTCCCCGAAAGTTCCCCTCTAGTTGATTTGGCCACGCCTAATGTTTCTGCTCTCGCTCTCTCTCGTTCTGATGGGTTTGTTTTGATTTTCCAGCCTAATGATGGCTTGCTTTACAGGCCATGACAGCTCTTTGGACATCATATTGAGAGCTAACAGGAACAGATTCAAAATGCAAACGCCACCCTTGAAAGATAAAGGTGGGGTTTACATTAGACCGTATCAGCGGATCATCAGATTAACGTTTTTAAAACGATTAGTGTGCACACAGCAACACCAATACACGATTCGCGTGCACACAGCAACACCAATACATGATTCGCGTGCACACAGCAACACCAATACACGGATACGCTCGGCTCCGCAGGCATCCTGCGCTCCAAATCACTCCGCCCTGAACAGCGAGTGCCCTCTGGAGGGTGCTCACTCCGGCCCTGCGCAGCTCACAGAGCGCGCGAGTGAAGTGCACAAGCAATGATTCGGGACTGAGCCGCTGTGTGTGTGATCCCAGCGCATATCACTTACCACTTGCAAGTGGAAGGATGGCAAGCCTAAAGACAATCATAACTACACAATGGGCAGTATTTGCATCAGTATTTGCAGTATTTTCATACTTTTATACTCTTTAATGAAAGGTGATACAAGGCGGAAGTCCGCGCCGTTTTTCAGCAGTCGCGTCACATGACCAACGCCAGCGAATCAGGAAGGTGGATGTCACAGTGATGTTGTCCAATGATGACGCCAGCTAGAGCTCAGCACAGCGTATCCGCATATCCGCGTATTCTCAATGTTTACACAGCACCGGACCAGACACGATCTAGATTGAATACGTGGACCCTGGCGGATTCCCGTTTCCCGGCGTTTCCAGGCGTTTTAATGTAAACGGACAGTGCATCCGCGAAGAAAACGAGACAGATACGGTCTAATGTAAACTTGGCCCAAGCTACTGCCGTTTTGAACACTCACTTGAAAATGTTCAGTACACTTCATTTCCATAAATGTGAGAAGGTCCTGACTCTGGTTCTCGTTCTGGTTCCGCTGGTTCTCAGGGACTTGTTTTATATACTGTTTTTATGCAATCTCATTCAGCAATGTAACTGAAAAACCCTGTCAGTGTGACTCATCAACATTTTGATGAGATGTCAGCTGTGGGAACAGGCTGGAGATGAGATGAGGATTGTGAAGTGTGTGTGTGTGTGTGTGTGTGTGTGTGTGTGTGTGTGTGTGTGTGTGTGTGTGTGTGTGAGCCTGCTGTGAAATCATATAACAGAAGCAGACAGGGCTCCGGCTCCTGTCACTCCATTAAGCTGAAATATATCCAGGGTATAAAACTTCAGCAATAAGGAACTTTTGACATTCTGGGTCTCGAAACATGTTTCTTTATTTTAAATATACTACAACGCCCTCCATAATTATTGGCACCCCTTTGAAAGATTCAGTAAAAAGGGTTTGAAAAAAATCCACCTTTTAGTGAAGTCGCGTCATCTCACGCTGAAAAAAATGAGAAAAATCCAACCTTTAATTGAAGAATTTATTCAGAGAAAAACAAAAAGAAATCCCTCATGAAGAAAGCTTTTTTTAACAGACACACATGTGCCACTGTTATTGGCACCCCTGGAAATAATAGTGAACACAATGTAACTGAAGTGTTATTGTGTTTCCCACTGAAATTGTACGTTTGAGTTGATTGGAGTGTGTAGGAACATTCAAGCTGTAATCCATGACTTCCTGATTAACTGGGGAATAAATATGACGTAGGCGGCACGGTGGTGTAGTGGTTAGCGCTGTCGCCTCACAGCAAGAAGGTCCTGGGTTCGAGCCCCGGGGCCGGCGAGGGCCTTTCTGTGTGGAGTTTGCATGTTCTCCCCGTGTCCGCGTGGGTTTCCTCCGGGTGCTCCGGTTTCCCCCACAGTCCAAAGACATGCAGGTTAGGCTAACTGGTGACTCTAAAATTGACCGTGAATGTGAGTGTGAATGGTTGTCTGTGTCTATGTGTCAGCCCTGTGATGACCTGGCGACTTGTCCAGGGTGTACCCCGCCTTTCGCCCGTAGTCAGCTGGGATAGGCTCCAGCTTGCCTGCGACCCTGTAGAAGGATAAAGAGGCTAGAGATAATGAGATGAGATAAATATGACGTGACACAGAGGCCAAATTCCCTCAACATCAACATGGGAAAGGTAAGAGAACACACAAACCAAAAGCTTAAAAAAGGCTTCCTTCTACTTGGAACCATGTCGGTTTGGAAAGGTACTTCGTTGTCGAGTTCTACATTACCTTTTATGATTTGTTTTACCTTGAAGGATTTTCCTGTCAGATAAAGTTCCTCAAGAATTCTTTAAGGATTAAAGGGTTAATTAAACAAGACCGTCAATGACGGCATAGCTCACTCCAGCCCCGTCTAGTCCAGAAGGAACGATCTAAAGTGGGCCACCTTGCGCAATAAATGTTGCAAGCTATATACACTATATACAAGCTATATAGAAGCGATATCCACCCTAGGAATCCCGACCTCATCTCATCTCATCTCATTATCTCTAGCCGCTTTATCCTTCTACAGGGTCGCAGGCAAGCTGGAGCCTATCCCAGCTGACTACGGGCGAAAGGCGGGGTACACCCTGGACAAGTCGCCAGGTCATCACAGGGCTGACACATAGACACAGACAACCATTCACACTCACATTCACACCTACGGTCAATTTAGAGTCACCAGTTAACCTAACCTGCATGTCTTTGGACTGTGGGGGAAACCGGAGCACCCGGAGGAAACCCACGCGGACACGGGGAGAACATGCAAACTCCGCACAGAAAGGCCCTCGCCGGCCCCGGGGCTCGAACCCGGACCTTCTTGCTGTGAGGCGACAGCGCTAACCACTACACCACCGTGCCGCCCGGAATCCCGACCTATTTACCAGAAAGAATCCAAAGCGGCGAGGAATTGACCGAGAAGAAGCAATTTTTGTTCAACTGCTCATTAAGGCTTAATTAGTCCATAACTTCATTAATAATTGTACTTAAGCAAATCTGGGTAGAAGTTCTATGCAACCTAGGTACCCCTATCTTCATGCAAGAAAGAATCAAAATCAGTGAAGACTTGAGGGAGAAGAAGTGATTTGTGTCAAAACTGCTCTTTAGGGCTTAATTACTCTATATCTTCATTATTAATTGAATTATGGAAATTTAGGTAGAAGTTATATGCACCCCAGACCTACCTTCCTGCCAAAAAGAATAAAAATCAGTGAAGAATTGAGAGCGAAGAAGCGATTTTTGTGAAATGTGGATGATGCCGGATGGACAACGGACGCCAGACAACAGATGATGGACAACGGATGGATGACAGATGACACATGACAAGATAAGTTCAAAGCTTGTTGGCCATATGAGCTAATAATTAAGGGTTCTTAGCTATGCAAAAAAGGTTCTACTTGGAACACTCCATGGTAGGGTTCTACATTGAACCTTAAAGGCAGCACGGTGGTGTAGTGGTTAGCCCTGTCGCCTTACAGCAACAAGGTTCTGGGTTTGAGCCCAGTGGCTGGCGAGGGCCTTTCTGTGTAGAGTTTGCAAGTTCTCCCCGTGTCTGCGTGGGTTTCCTCCAGGTGCTCCGGTTTCCCCCACAGTCCAAAGATACGCAGTTAGGTTAACATGGGACGGCCTTGGGCTGAAGTACCCAAGAGTGGCAGCACGCACATATGCGGTGGCTTTGCTCTCCTATGATGAACTAAATTTTGTTGTACATTTGTGCAGTGACAAAAAAGGCATTCTATTCTGTCAGGGAGCAGGGACCTTGTTCAAGGGCATTTCAGCCATTCCTGCTGGTCCAAGGAATTGAACTGGCAACCTTTTGGTCCCAAAACTGCTTCTCTAACCTTTAGGCCATGACTTTCCATTAGTCAAAGTCCCTCCTGTGCCAGGACCTGGTCTTCCCAGGCAGTCTCCCGTCCCAGGAATAAGCAGGCGCATTAAGACACCCTTAAGGCACATTGGGCGGCACGGATCTTCACTTCTGTAGCCCTTGGCCGCTTGCCTATTATACAGCTAGGGCTACAGTGGGGGGGGGGGGGGGGGGGGTCCTCTGGTAACTTTGAGAGTTTGGCTCCCAACTCACATCTGTATTGCAGTGTGCCTTGCCAGACAGCAGTAGGTATCATTTTTATGATGGTCTTTGGTATGACCCAACCACGAGTAGAACTCACAATCTCCTGGTCGAGAGGCGGACACACTAACCACTAGGCCAGCTTGGCTTTCCATTAGGCCATGGCTTAAAGAACCATTAAGGATTCTCCTGAACAACTGAATTCAGCACAGTAGATATTCTTAAGTATTCTTCAAGGATTCTTTTATTTTCCTTTGGGGGAACTCCACAACAAGGTAGTTTCCTGTCAGAGAGGGTTCTTCTGGGGCTCATTAAAGTGCATATTCTGGACCAATTTTGTGTTTTTTTTTTATATGAAAGTATGTCCCTTTACACACTCATCCAGAAGGGTAATTTTGCACAATGTCATCTGTCTACAGCAGAAAAAAATAAAATAACAAAACGCGTCTGGAAAAATCCCAAGGGAGTCTGGAGCCAGATTCGTGACGTCACCTGCGGAAGCGCCAGCAGGCTGCGAGAGCTTTGCACGGTTTCAGTGCACAGCCTGTGTAGACCAAGCGCTCCCATTTCTCTCTCATTGTCCGGTCTTTTGGAAAACGATGAGTACTAATCCCATCAAGATTGGTGTTGCTACACCCTCCTACGATACATCTGTTAACCACTTTAATAATTATATGATAACGTTGAAGAAATTTGCAGAAAACCACCAGATCGTTTTCTCATAAACAAACCAGCGCTGATGTAGGATTCAGAGGGAGGCGTCCCGCACACGACGTCACGAAAATCAATGTTCGCCAGGAAATCCAAATGGCAAGTTTTTTCATTGGCGGACCAATTCACCTCAAATGGCTTGATTTCAACTGAATTTTTCTGGGATTGTGCAAGGTAAAAAAAATTGCAGAGAATGCAGAATGTTACAGATATTTGATCAAAGTTTAATATAAAATAGGAGAATTACATTGATCTTGCGCCTGAATTTACCCGTGATATGCCCTTTAAGGGTTAATTGCATAATTAAGCATTCTTAGTTTCCAGAAAGGGGTGGCATGGTGGTGTAGTGGTTAGCGCTGTCGCCTCACAGCAAGAAGGTCTGGGTTCGAGCCCCGTGGCCGGCGAGGGCCTTTCTGTGCGGAGTTTGTATGTTCTCCCCGTGTCCGCGTGGGTTTCCTCCGGGTGCTCCGGTTTCCCCCACAGTCCAAAGACATGCAGGTTAGGTTAACTGGTGACTCTAAATTGACCGTAGGTGTGAATGTGAGTGTGAATGGTTGTCTGTGTCTATGTGTCAGCCCTGTGATGACCTGGCGACTTGTCCAGGGTGTACCCCGCCTTTCGCCCGTAGTCAGCTGGGATAGGCTCCAGCTTGCCTGCGACCCTGTAGAAGGATAAAGCGGCTACAGATAATGAGATGAGATGAGTTTCCAGAAAAGGCTTCAACTTGAAAACTTGCCATAGCAAAACACTCTGTTGTAGTTAAATGTTCCGTCAGAGATACAACCAAAGAATCCTTAAGGGTAATTAATGTTTTGAATTTGGTTCTTCTTCTTACCAGGATAGCAAGAGAACCAAACAGGTATACAATGTAAGGCTGAAGCTAGAAATCGTACAGAACTGCGATTGGTCATCATGTGCCAAAATTTTGAATACAAAATCACTGGATAGCTCAGATGCATACCAGATGTTTACCTGAGTACTATGAAAAACCTTAAAAAAAAGGTCTGTTTAAAACCAAATGGTGAGTAGGTCAGTGAGTAAATCAGACTGTGAAGCTTGATGTTGATGATGATACAGCTGTGCGTGTTTACCGTTAACTCGAGCATCTCATGGGGAATTAGGCCACCTCTCCACAACCTCCAGGGAACCAAGAGTTAATTTTATAGGTAGTGATTATGAAAAACAGATGCAGGTACTCAATCAGGGTACTGATAGTTCTGAATTAGAATTAGGACACTTGTCAGTATTTTAGCATTGACATAAAGTACCAACACACTGTTTGAATTTCAAATTCTACTCAACGTGATCCATCAAAATCTGATCTTTAAGCAGAGGGTTTTTTATCCCCTGCTGGCCAAAAGCCCAAGGGGGGATTATGTTGTGGCAATGTCCGTCCGTCCATCCATCCGTCTGTCTGCCTGTCTTTTTGGAGGAATTTCACGAAACTTGACAGGATTCTTTGTTATATGTTGGTAATACGCATATTTCAATTTCGTTCAATTCAGTCACATTTTACCAGAGTTATGGAAGAGTTGCCAGCAGGGGATATTGTACTCTCAGAGCACTCTTGTTTTGTTGTTGTTTTTTTTTTTAACAGCTCAGAAGCAAGGGCATCTTAATAATTGGGGAGCCAATTATTTTTTAATGAGGCTCTCCCCATTCCAGCTGGGAAGCACCTCCGGCATCCCATCAGAGACTGAGAATGAGGATAAACAAAATGGGAGAATCCCTGTGGAACAGCCTCCAACCAAACAAGAGTGGTAGTAAAGAGAAGAAAAGAGGAGGATGTGTGATGGATGAATGCAGATGTTATTCTTCTTCATCACAAACGACAGTAATTGGGATCTAGGTGGGTTATGTGTGGCTGTTATACAACCCCGATTCCAAAAAATTGGGACAAAGTACAAATTGTAAATAAAAATGGAATGCAATATTTTACAAATCTCAAAAACTGATATTGTATTCACAATAGAACATAGACAACATATCAGATGTCGAAAGTGAGACATTTTGAAATTTCATGCCAAATATTGGCTCATTTGAAATTTCATGACAGCAACACATCTCAAAAAAGTTGGGACAGGGGCAATAAGAGGCTGGAAAAGTTAAAGGTACAAAAAAGGAACAGCTGGAGGACCAAATTGCAACTCAGTAGGTCAATTGGCAATAGGTCATTAACATGACTGGGTATAAAAAGAGCATCTTGGAGTGGCAGCGGCTCTCAGAAGTAAAGATGGGAAGAGGATCACCAATCCCCCTAATTCTGCGCCGACAAATAGTGGAGCAATATCAGAAAGGAGTTCGACAGTGTAAAATTGCAAAGAGTTTGAACATATCATCATCTACAGTGCATAATATCATCAAAAGATTCAGAGAATCTGGAAGAATCTCTGTGCGTAAGGGTCATACTGGGTGCCCGTGATCTTCGGGCCCTTAGACGGCACTGCATCACATACAGACATGCTTCTGTATTGGAAATCACAAAATGGGCTCAGGAATATTTCCAGAGAACATTATCTGTGAACACAATTCACCATGCCATCCGCCGTTGCCAGCTAAAACTCTATAGTTCAAAGAAGAAGCCGTATCCAAACATGATTCAGAAGTGCAGACATCTTCTCTGGGCCAAGGCTCATTTAAAATGGACTGTGGCAAAGTGGAAAACTGTTCTGTGGTCAGACGAATCAAAATTTGAAGTTCTTTATGGAAATCAGGGACGCCGTGTCATTCGGACTAAAGAGGAGAAGGACGACCCAAGTTGTTATCAGCGCTCAGTTCAGAAGCCTGCATCTCTGATGGTATGGGGTTGCATTAGTGCGTGTGGCATGGGCAGCTTACACATCTGGAAAGACACCATCAATGCTGAAAGGTATATCCAGGTTCTAGAGCAACATATGCTCCCATCCAGATGACGTCTCTTTCAGGGAAGACCTTGCATTTTCCAACATGACAATGCCAAACCACATACTGCATCAATTACAGCATCATGGCTGCGTAGAAGAAGGGTCCGGGTACTGAACTGGCCAGCCTGCAGTCCAGATCTTTCACCCATAGAAAACATTTGGCGCATCATAAAACGGAAGATACGACAAAAAAGACCTAAGATAGTTGAGCAACTAGAATCCTACATTAGACAAGAATGGGTTAACATTCCTATCCCTAAACTTGAGCAACTTGTCTCCTCAGTCCCCAGACGTTTACAGACTGTTGTAAAGAGAAAAGGGGATGTCTCACAGTGGTAAACATGGCCTTGTCCCAACTTTTTTGAGATGTGTTATTGTCATGAAATTTAAAATCACCTAATTTTTCTCTTTAAATGATACATTTTCTCAGTTTAAACATTTGATATGTCATCTATGTTCTGTTCTGAATAAAATATGGAATTTTGAAACTTCCACATCATTGTATTCCGTTTTTATTTACAATTTGTACTTTGTCCCAACTTTTTTTGGAATCGGGGTTGTACATCTTCTTCTTACGATGCTGTAACATGTCCTCTGGTCCAGAATTTCAAACATCTATGAGGTGAGATGGGCTAAAGTACTAACAGATGATAATGGAGCACCCTTTGTTTCGAAGTTAAGAACCCCTCATTATCTACAGTGCTTTCCTCAGCATGTGTTCCAGGTAGAACAAGTTAAAAACCCTTCATTAGCCAATGAAGTCTCAAAGAACCTCTGAGGAGGGTATGGATGTAACTAGCTATGGATATATGTGGGACAAAGTTTAGGTCTCTATGTCAAGTGTTTAACATTTTGCTATCTTGGGACTTGGGAGACTGTTAGAGAAAAAGTGCTTTTAGTTTTACCCCTTCTCAACCAACAGGGAATGGGTTCCATTCTTGTTCATGCACCACATTTTGAACCATTCTGAGAATTTTGCCAAAAAATAAATTGGTTCGGAACCTGAAAAGTTGGTTCCCAGCTGGATCCAAACTACAGTTGGTTTTTCCAACACAAACATGATGATTTCGTTGGGCATGTCATTAATTTGGAGAGCAAGTGGCACGCAGCAATGGAGAACGCAATGGAAAAGGATACGTTTTTAAAAAAAATAGACTGAAAACAAACATCTGCAAGAACAGAACAAAAGCTTGGCGGTAATCAGTGCGCTCCACCACCATCTTGCTACAACTGTTTACTCCTGTTGTTCATTGTGCAACATTCTCCATTCATGATGCACCCTTGATTACAACAGTTCCGATCAAAATGGGTGAAAACATGGGCCAGTTCACTAGCTGGCATCAAGGCTCAAAGAATCCTGAATGGAACCAGTTCAAGAACCCATTCCCTGTTGGTTGGAAAGGGGTATTTGAGGGTTCTTTGGAGAGTCATTGGATAATTAAAGCGAGACTGCCTTTCGATTTCATAAAATCAGTGAAATTTAGTTCCCTCTGAAATGTGGTGATTGTGATATCTGTTTATTTCTGTAATATCTCACAAAATATCAGGCCATTCTGTGGCTGCGAAGTTATTTAATTTGAGGGGATTAAAGCAAATAATGTGCATGAAATCGCTCGCTTGGCGCAGTCAAGCAGACAGAGGAAGTCCGTGTGCGCATGCGCAGGTTTACCTTCTTCTTCTTCTTTTGGGTTTTACGGCAGCTGGCATCCACAGTGTTGCATTACTGCCATCTACAGGTTTCCCTTTGAGCATGCACTGACAGTTCCATCATTCTGTCGCTAAACGAACAGCTGATCACACCGAGGTGCTCGCTGAGCGCCCATATTTATTAGTTTGGTCCTGCGTTTCCTTTCCTTCGTATATAACATAACGTCTTTTCTTCTCACTTTCTTTCCGTTACTGTAGTCGGTCTTTCACATTTCATTCGCACACTCACGTCCTCCATTTTTCTCTCCTGTTTCAAATTTGTATCCCACAATGCCTTGCGTGAACAGGGAAAGCCCACCACGTGATGCATGATGTAGTATCTTGAATTGGGTCATGGTGAAGCAGGAAAAAATAGCGGAGAATTTAGGGCCATGTGGAGATAAATTCATTAATTGTTCCATTTTTTAAAAAAAACTGATAAAATTTGAAGTCTGTGATTCGAATTCAGTAGCTTTTGGTCACTAAACAAAAATAATTGGGTGTTGGGGAAAATTCTTTTTATGACCTACACTTGAAAATCTGAAAGGCGGTCTATCTTTAATGTTTCATTGGGCCAGATTTGTTAAGCAGGACAAATTAATACGAGCCTACACTAAAAAGAGAAAAGAAAAGAAAAACTCCTCCAAATACTGTAGGCCAACTGCAAAAAATAACTGTGTCCTCACCTTTCCTTTGCTAAATTTTCACTGTGCGTCTTTAGTAAATCTCGATGGTAGTTTTTAACACCAGAAGATGTTTTGCGCTGAAGCAAAATGCTAGTAAATCTGGCCCTAAGCTTCCTAAAATAGTTCTATCTTGAAACCTTTCTGAAAGGAAGCACTCAAGAATGTTCAAAAATCCTTCAAGGCTGCTTCACCGGGACTAAAGTTTTCTAAATTTCCATGTTTGTAGTTTTCCAGGTTTTGAACTTCTGATCTTGGCAGCTCTTTTCTCTCGCTCTCTCTCTCTTTTTTGGGGGTGTACAGATATCCGTTGAAGGCTTTGACCTTGTTCTTCCTCGTTGTCCATCTTTTCAGGATCTATCCTCCTCCATGCAGGTACTTTGATCTTGCTGTCCTAGTTTCTACCTCAAGGTTCCAATGTGATTGAAGGATCCCCAGGTCTTTGTAACTGTTTTTCTGTTATTGAACCTTGCAGTGGTTCAACACAATTTATCCCGATCGTTGTCTGATTTATTCCCAGCACTGCTCTGTTCTCAGGTCTCTTAACCACTGAATACATTTGTTCTGTGATTTGTTTCTCCCAGATGCTTTTGTAGCGGTGTCCACTTTCAGATCTTGTTGGATCTACAGCTGCAGTTTTATTGCCGGGAAAACTCAGGACAGCTTATTGCTGCTTTTGTGTAGCTCTGCTTTTTTATCAGCCCGTGCTGGTTGCATTTTGTTTAGCAGACTCCAGGGCCTCACTTATCAGCTCTGTCCAAAGCCTTACAGCTGGACTGCCACTGACATCAATACCACCAAGGCATGCTTTGTACTCAAGTCCAAAAGTCCTTCATCAGCAAGAAGCAAAAAGGCAATCAGGTAACCTGTGCTCAGTTTCCCCAGCGGTACGATGAACAAAGCCTGCAGTCATGCATGAGGAGGGACAAAAACAATCCAGGAACCTTTTCCAGTCAGACATTCAGGAAGAAACAAATCATCAGAAGTTTTGGAATGAATACTTTAACAGTAATTCCACAAAATCGAGTCGTACATGAGTTGATAGCCGACAAGGTGCATAGCACCGAGTCAGTTATAATCCATGGATGACGAGGTTTCGTGGAATAACTGTTTTATTCTTTCCACATTCACTGGATTTTGAGAAACAGAGCATTTTTATTTTTTTGCAAATTTGATAAATAAAAACTTTATCCAAAACATCCGACAAAATAATTTCCGCTTAGAATGTAAACAAACTGGCAAAATGACCGGAACAATTTGTGAAAAATGCGATTATAATAATAATAATAATAATTATTATTATTATTATTATTATTATTATTATTATTGAAAAATAAATTAAAAAGATACGTTCTTACTATCAAATATTTTCATTCCATATTTTGTTGCTTTTTTTGTATTTTTTGGGGCTTTGTTTTCGATTCAAGTTTTTCTTTCATCCTCAGTTGGTTCAATAACACACGCTGCCATTTTGTTTTTCTCTACTCACAGTAGGCATCTCATCTCGTTATCTCTAGCCGCTTTATCCTTCTACAGGGTCGCAGGCAAGCTGGAGCCTATCCCAGCTGACTACGGGCGAAAGGCGGGGTACACCCTGGACAAGTCGCCAGGTCATCACAGGGCTGACACATAGACACAGACAACCATTCACACCTACGGTCAATTTAGAGTCACCAGTTAACCTAACCTGCATGTCTTTGGACTGTGGGGGAAACCGGAGCACCCGGAGGAAACCCACGCCGACACGGGGAGAACATGCAAACTCCACACAGAAAGGCCCTCGCCGGCCCCGGGGCTCGAACCCGGACCTTCTTGCTGTGAGGCGACAGCGCTAACCACTACACCACCGTGCCACCCCACAGTAGGTATATGAGCTGATATCCTAGTAGTAGAGTAGCCAATCAGAGCGCACGATTGCTCATATCCAGTGAATGCAGACAGAATAATTAATATTAAAATGTTCTCTTGTTTGACTCAGACAATAATGTAAAAGTTGTAACCTTTATGGAAGGAGTCTCCAGTGTCACTGCTCTGAGGTAACGCTGTAATTTTAAGATTTTCAGGACAAAACGCTGCACTTTTTGCCTTCAGAAGAGAGAAAAAAGAGAGACCTGTGATATGACAGGATGATTGTTTATAGCTGCTATAATGTAAGCAGGAACTTATTTTGTGGATGTTTGATAACACTAAATGGATAGAAAGTATGATATTGTTTTTTAATAAATGAAAAATGTACAGTATCACTGCAAATTGCTGTGGTATAAGAGGAATAAATCAGTTCGGTGGTGCTAACAGTGACTCCACTACACCTCAGTGTTGATTATTTTCCTATAACCGCACAACACCCAGTGGTTCACTGCTTACACGCCGTATACTGTATGTAAACTGATGCTGCACCAAATCACATTCATCTCCCACAAACCTGTTTACACTGGGATATACAGTAAAGTGTCGTGACAAAAAAAAAATTAATTTCTCATTAAATCGGAAATGAAATCTTTCAAAACTCTGCGTTTCCGCTCACTGATTTTGTCCTTGCGGTTGCTCTTGACCTTCAAAATCACACACTCTTACCTCTAACTGCACTGGAGGGGGTTAATGATGGAACCGAGCTGTGTGATAGCATCTCAGAGAAGAAAATACACTCCCACCTTACCACACTGTGTATATTTGGTTTGCACACACACACACACACACACACACACACACACACACACACACACACACACACACACACACACACAGTATCATTAGGAGAACACCTGACATAACATTTGGTGCTTGGCATTGAGGTGAGCAGCCCATTTGTAACACACACACACACACACACACACACGGTACAAGTCAGACACACACACAATCTTTCTCGTCCTCGGGAGAAAAAGTCTGTTTCCATGACAACCGGAGGATGAAGGGCACAGGAGCACCATCCCAAAAATCACACACTGGATTGGCACTTTAATTTCCAGCATTACACACGGGACGAACAGCAACGCTGTCTGACTCACAGCAATATGAATGACATTTCATTTAATTTCATCTGTAAATACTCTCTCTTTTGCATAAAGCACTGAAACAAACAAACAAACAAACAAACAAACAAACCATGGGACAAGAGTGAAAGCTTATTATCATACCTTTATTCTGAAACAATCTCTAACATCATTCTTCTTAATATCAATGCATATTTTTTGTACATCTCATAATAATTCATAATGCATATTAATATTTATATGATAGTGTTTTGGTAAGGTGAAAACATCTGCAAACGTGAAAAATAAAGTTCCGTTTTTACACAGCAAAAACGTAACGAAAGAAAATGAAAAGAAAAAGAAAAGAAAGAAAGAAAGAAAGACAAACCCCACAGTTTTGTTAAAGCCTCTTCCTCACCTTTCAGGAACTGTCTAGAGATTGCTCATATTTCATGTTCTCCAAATCCCACCCCCCTAACACACACACACACACACACACACATACACACACTCCCCCCCCCCCCCCATGTCTACTCTAGATTAAGAAGAAGAAACACAGCATTCCTGATTCATGCGGTTTGAGTCCTTTGCAAAAAAATATGTTTTCATCACCTCTTTGCGGCAGACTCTCGGGTTCAGCTCTCACTGCTGCCCCTCGTGGAAGACTTGTGAATAGCTTACGGAGCTTTCTCAAACTGAGAAATTTTTATCGCTGGAAACTTCGCTTGTTTGCGACACCCAAACACCCCCTATCCCTTCACCCCACCCCACCCCCCGTCCACACCTACAGCCGACAGGCCAGTCTTTGTGCTTTGGCCCAGACGGGGCGAGCAGGGTGGCACAAAAAAAACAACAAAACCCAACAACAACAAAAACTAGACCTTTTTTCGACTACCTGAGTTGGAGAACGCTCGAGTTGGGGAGAAGAGGTATTTCGCCATCAGTTGAGGCTTATGCTGGCTCAGCGAAGTTTGATTTTTTTTTTTTCTCCAGCTCAGAAGTACTCATCTGGGACCTGGGAAGATTTGGGGACGCAATCCAAATTGTTGCGATTTACAGACAGGCGTCCGTTGTGTAAAAACGTTGTTCCAGGTTGAAGCAGGTACAGAGCAGCAGCATCTCATCTTGCGCAAATCTGCATCGGAATCAATATGATTTTTTGCGAAGAAAAGATGGACGATGGACTTCAGCTCTTCGTGGAATGAATAAATAAATAAATAAACAAACAAACAAACGAACGTGATGACTGCAGCTGAAGCCGTTTCACAAGCTAGCTGCGACCCTGCTTTTGCGTCCAGGAAGACCAATAAACAAAGAAAGAAAGAAAGAAACAAACACCCCAAAGTCCTCCTTATAACCTGCAGACCAAATCAAATTTTAAGTACAATTATAATACAGTCATAAACAATCAGCACTGCAGATTTGTACAGATTTGCTTCATTAGAAGTGCATTCATTCACCGATAAGCAAGTTTAATAATAATAATAATAATAATAATAATGACATTTGTTTCAACATGTGCAATCTGAATTTTAAAAAAACAACAACACAAAACTGGAGAAGGAGAAGATATTATTGTATTCGATACCAATAATACACGAGGATGAGGATGAGGATGAGGAAAAGCATTCAACGATTATCTTTTCTTTACACAGTATCAACTCAAAGCTATTCTTGTGACCCGATGGACTTCCTTCCTGCCCCATTGTCGTTGCATAAAATGTGAGTTCGAGTCCTGATTTGCGGCTTTACGTTTGTAGCTTCGAGCCCCTCCCCCTCCTCCGATGCCCCTCCTCTTCGTCGTATCGGTTGACCGTAAGTTCTGTGGTGTTTTTCCGAAGGCTTGTTCTTTTCAGCGGGTGGCGTGTGTGTTTGTGTGTATTTGTGTTTTTGCGTGTATAATTGTTTTTGTTTGTTTTTCGTGTCCAGGTCCTGCTATGTTGCGTTCTGGTTCACCGCTTTGCCTCCGTTCATGGCCGGAGTTCCTGAGCTTTTCCTGGAGCGATGCTTGTCTTCGAGCTCGTGCAGCGAAGGCTCCCGGTACATGCAGACTGCGGACAAACAAGATGCAACTTTCAGGGAACGTTTTGTTTGTTCGTTTCTTTGTTAAAGCAGAAAAAATTACGACATCAGTAATATGGTGAATTCAAATAACCGAGTAATATCTGTAAAAGTTCCACGAACACTATGGATTCTTGATTCTGATTGGTGGATGTTCCACATGACCAGATTAAAAATGTGTATAACTAAGAGTTATTCCACAAAATCGAGTCGTACATGAGCCGATAGCCGACGAAGCGCATAGCTACACATGGGTGTGAAGAACATGAATGTAGGTGAGGTTTTATTTGGTGGGATGGAGTGTGAGTACCTTCAACAGGCCTGGGGAGGAAGTGTGAGGAGGGCTTGGTTTTCTTCACGCGATTGCCCTTCATGACTTGGCCGTCTTTTGTAAGGCCCATAAACCAGGCTCGGCCCGACTCCTGCTGCCGGTATATGATGGAAGCGTAGATGACATAGTAGTTCTCAAAGACAGACTCCTTGAATTTACACTCGGGAGTGAACATCTCCTGTAGAGCACAAGAACATGAGTTAGAGTGGGGGGGGGGAGAGAGTGAGTGGGAGGAGGGGGGAGAGAGAAGGAAGGGGAAGAGAGACAGAAAGAGAGTGGAGGGGGAAGGGGGAGAGAGAGAAGGAGGGGGAGAAAGAGTGAGCAAGCGAGGGGGGAGAGGGAGAGAGGGCGAGAGAGAGAGAAAGAGAGGGCAAGAGACAGAAGGAGAGGGAGAGAGAGAATGAGACAGGAGGGGGAGAGAAGGAGGGGGGAGAGAGAGAGCAAGAGAGAGAGATAGTGAGGGGGAGAGAGAAGGAGAGGGGGGAGAGGGGGGATAGTCAGATGGGGGAAGAGGGAGAGAGAGAGAAGCGGGGGAGAGAGGAGGGAGGAGGTGAGAGAGAATGAGACAGGAGGGGGGAGCGAAAGAGAGGGGGAGACAGTGAGAGGAGAGAGATAGTGGGGGAGAGAAGGAGGGGGTAGTGAGATAGAGAGGGGGGAAGAGGGAGATATTGAGGGCGAGAGATAGAAAGAGAGGGCGAGAGAGAGAGAAGGAGGGGGGAGAGACAGGAGGGGGAGAGAAGGGGGGGAGAGAGAGAGCAAGCGAGAGAGATAGTGAGGGGGAGAGAGAAGGAGAGGGGGGAGAGGGGGGATAGTCAGATGGGGAAGAGGGAGAGAGAGAGGGCAAGAGAGAGAAGCGGGGGAGACAGGAGGGAGGAGGTGAGAGAGAATGAGACAGGAGGGGGGAGCGAAAGAGAGGGGGAGACAGTGAGAGGAGAGAGATAGTGGGGGAGAGAAGGAGGGGGTAGTGAGATAGAGAGAGGGGAAGAGGGAGATATTGAAGGTGAGAGATAGAAAGAGAGGGCGCGAGAGAGAAGGAGGGGGGAGAGAGAATGAGACAGGAGGGGGGAGAGGGGGAGAGCGAGAGAGGAGAGAGAGATAGTGAGAGGGGGAGCGCAAGATGGTGAGATAGCGAGAGGAGGGGAAGAGAGTGAGATAGAATGATCCAGGAGAGAGAGAGGGAGAGAGAGAAACCCAGAGGGAACTCCGAGTTGGACGATGTCCCAGCATGTGTGATCAGTGATGGGGTTAGACAGGGTGTGTGTGTGTGTGTGTGTGTGTGTGTGTGTGTGTGTGTGTGTGTGTGTGTGTGTGTGTGTGTCAGATAGCAGATGTGACCGTTAGCTGGGTCTCGAGTGTGTCTTGTTCTGCAATGTTGGTTTAGAGGACATGAGGTAAAGATGATGAGCCCAAAGCCTTCCATCTGACCACTCTCTCTCTCTCTCTCTCTCTCTCTCTGAAAGAAAATCAGCTTTTTGAGGCAGTTTTACCTCAGCATTTCCACAGATGTGATATTTCCACATTCATTTCTCCTATTAGCATTACTCATTACTTTACCATCATGAAACAATAATTATTAGCCAGTTTTAGCCAGATGGCTGGTTTTGTTAGCCAGAACACACACCACACACCACATATGCTGACATGAAACTCATTCTGCGTTCACAACATACTCACTTGAGAGCATCCAGAACGGCTAATTTTTCTATAAAGCCATGAAAACTGAGAAACGTAAACAGATCACATACATCAATACTGAGAGCGAGAACATCAGTATCTAGCTAGCATGCTAATCAGCTGGGTAGCAGCTCGTAAGCATCTGACAGGACATTAAACAAATATGACCTTTTGCTATAAAACGGATAAAACTACATTTTCGAACACTTCAAGTGAATATTATGGTGTCAATCTAAGCTTCTTAGACTTGTCGTGTTTCTCTGAATAAACTAGCGATTAATGCTGGTAAGACCGTGGCATAAAGGGTGTGTCGGAAGCCAAATGTAGGAAGTCGGCCACCACTTGCTGTGCGAAAATTTATTTTTGTACCAGTTGTTTCATTTCATTCATTCCTCCTTTGTAAACATTAAATATAAATGAAAAAATGTTCATGTGAGCTGCTAAACGTAGCCAAAAGACTGAGCTGTAAGACCGAGCTGCAGAAAAGCCATGTGTTCTGGAGATCTGGATGAACAGAAAGCAAAAGGAAGCTCTGGATGTTAAATATACACATTTTAAATTAGTTATTTACATAATGACATAATTATCTAATCCTGATACATTCCTGTTCCATCCTCTCCACCCCTGGATATCATTATCTCCCTGGGGGACATCTCTAGGTTACCTTCAACCCAGTGTGAAGAACCTCGGGGTCGTGTTCAACAACAGAGTCTCCTCCTCAGCGAACATCGCTGCAGTGACCCAGACGTGTAGATTCCTCAACAACATCCAAAGGATCTGCCCTTTCCTCTACTCACCACCTACTCTACTGAGCTCCTGGTCCAAGTAGTCCTCTCCCACTTGGACTACTGCAACTCTCTCCTTGCTGGCCTTCCAACTTTTGCCATCAGACCCCTGCAGCTCGCCTGGTCTACAACCTTCCTCGTTCTTCCCATGTCACCCCTCTGCTTGCTGACCTGCACTGGCTACCTATCGCAGCTTGCATAAAATTTAAGACATCAGTGCTAGCTTACCAGGCTCTCAAGGGGTTAGGACCAGCGTACCGCCAAAGACTGATCCGCCCCTACATGCCGACCAGATCCCTATGCTCCACTACTTCTGGTCGTCTGGCCCCTCCTCCTCTCCACCTTTGCCCAGCCTGCTCAAGACTACTGTCTGTCCTGGTTCCTCATTGGTGGAATGACCTTCCCATTGAGGTCAGATCTACCGACTCCCTGACCACCTTCAAGCACAGACTGAAGACTCACCTCTTCAGGCTGCACCTCTCCCCTTCTTCCCTGCCCACTCTGTAACTGTGTTTTGGTCTAGACCAACCCAGGCTGTGGGGTTAGCCATTTGAATTCTATTTAATTGTACTTTGTATGGTTGGTTTGTTTTCTTGGCTGTTTGGGTATTGATACTTCAAGAGAATATTACACTAAGTATTGTCGTCACTTGTTCAGCTGGCATTAGAACTTTCGGGGGGCACTTCTGGGTTCGAGCCCAGTGGCCGGCAGGGGCCTTTCTGTGTGGAGTTTGCATGTTCTCCCCGTGTCTGTGTGGGTTTCCTCCGGGTGCTCCGGTTTCCCCCACAGTCCAAAGACATGCAGGTTAGGATAATTGGTGGCTCTAAATTGACCGTAGGTGTGAATGTGAGTGTGAATGGTTGTTTGACTCTATGTGTCAGCCCTGCAGTGATCTGGCAACTTGTCCAGGGTGTACCCCGCCTCTCACCCACAGTCAGCTCGGATAGGCTCCAGCTTGCCTGTGACCCTGCATAGGATAAGCGGTTACGGATAATGGATGGATGGATCGTTCAAGAACCCTTGAAGAAACTTTTTGTTTAAATGTGTGGTGCAAATTACTGGTGATTATTTTCTTCTTATCAGGTGTTTACAATCCAGCTAAGCTCTACTGATGTTTGGTACACTTTAAAAGTGTTGTTCAGAGGTTCTTTAAGGGTTTGTTGGATAATAGGCTTCAGCTTGCCTGCAACCTTGCACAGGATTAGTGGTTACGGATAATGGGTGGATGGATGGATTGTTCTTTAGTTGGCACGAGAACTTTCTTGTCTAGAAGTTCAGCACTTTGTGTACCTGACTTTTGCACTCGTTGTACGTCGCTCTGGATAAGAATGTCTGCTAAATGCCGTGTAATGTAATGTAATGTAATGTAATCATTTAGTGAAGCACTAGATTAACCAGTCTTCACGCTCGGGTAATAGTTGTGGTTTCGATGCACACGTGGTGAAGATACGATACGTTCACATTTTTCTGACCAGTGAAGGAAACAGCAAAGAAACTCAAATGAATTCAAATGTATGAATTCTGACTCGACAGCCAGATTAATAAGTGTGTAGATTTGTTTGTGACCCCTTTGGGGCTGATTTTCTCTCAGTCTCTACTTTCATTGTGCTTTCACTCGTATGTGTTTATGCTCTTGGGTAAATCATAATGCAATGCAAATCCAAATCACTATCCACTAAAGGCACTCATGCACTTTAATAAGATGGGAATGTTGCTTGAATCCAGTGTTAATATTTTACATTAAAAGGCTGTCTTGGTAGAACGTAAACTTTTTTTAAAGTGCCATGAACAGGTTTCCATCGGGTGGCATGGTGGTGTAGTGGTTAGCACTGTCGCCTCACAGCAAGAAGGTTCTGGGTTCGAGCCCAGTGGCCAATGGGGTCCTTTCTGTGTGGAGTTTGCATGTTCTCCCCGTGTCTGCGTGGGTTTCCTCCGGGTGCTCCGGTTTCCCCCACAGTCCAAAGATATGCAGTTAGGCTAACTGGCTACTCTAAATTGCCCGTGGGTGTGAGTGATTGTTTCCCAAGCTCAGAAATGGGAGGCCTGTGGCAGAAAGGGCATCTGGCATAAAACTGGGCTCCAATTAATATGATGTGGATCAGTAGGGTCCACATGGACCCTGACCTGGCAATAGTGCTCGACAAAGAAGAACAGGTTTCCATCCTGGATCCTGAAGAACCTCCTGCTCTGCACATTTCAGTGTTAATATGCTTATTAACATCTTTTCGTGAAGTGGGTGTGACAGAGCAGGGAAATCTCTAAAATATGCAGGACCAGAGGTTCCCCAGGACGGGAACCTGTGGTGTCCAGGTGGATTTCGATTACAGTCATGAATTTGTCCTCTGAAGTGTGCCATATAGATCTGTTTTTGAATCCATGTCATGTGCTTTTGCTCATTATACCTACATGATGTTGTTTTGTTTCAGTCTTGGCTCCGCCCCGTGTTACCATTGGTTCATTTCCCAAATGTATACACCTGTTCCATGTTAGACCTTTTAATGAGCACTCTGACTGTTTATACCCTGCTGTATCTTGTTTCCATACTCCCTCATTTTAATCCTCACATATTATTCTCATGTTCTGAATACGGATTAAACGTGTTTAATGGTGCTACGGACAATGAAGCCAGATTTATGGATCGCCCTTAATCAATATAACGCCGACTTTACACACATTACCATGAGTTCCTTTAACAGATCCAGTGCATTAGCTTCAATGCGCGTTTATATACTGAGCATAACATTAATTCAATTCCTGACTGTTCTTTTGGAAGAGAATGTGTTCGAACAACAGCATTTCAGCAAAGAAGAGAAGAGAAGAGAAGAGAAGAGAAGAGAAAAAAACAATCTGCAGTGTTTGCTCAGTAATGGAAGTGTGATGAATTACATTTTTCATCTCGCGCAACCGCTCAGGCGCAGTCTGGGAGGTACACAGCTGAGGACAAACGAAAATTGCTTTAATTCAAATTCCTCTTGGAGCCCGACGAAGGACAAACGGCCTGTTTGTGAAACAAGGCTTTTCCCTTCCATGCTTTACGTGAGGATTTGGTTAAAGAGAAGAAAAAGTCATTTTGAAATCATAAGCAAGGACAAAAGAGGCATTTTTTAAACTAAAACTGATTCTCGTTGACATTTTATTTGACCCGAGGTTTGTAATGTTGACATATTATGGTTCTTTAACAAGTTCTTATGGCGGAACTTTACTTATTTTTCAGCAAATCACAGCCACAAGAGCATTTATTTGGGTAGGAGTTTAAGTACACACCTCCAAGAGCAGGATGACTCATCAATATTATCGAGTTTTAAGGAAAGCTGTGGATGAAATGTTTGTATTGTTTCGTTATAATGAGATATATGAGCATCTATACAGTATGACCAGCGCATCAGCACTTAAGTAATAAAATACTGTACAGCAAAGTGGATGGTGATTCCCTAATGGTTAATATTTTTTATTTACTTTTTAACATATGACACTTTTTCAGCACAAATTATCACTTACATTACTTACACTGACACTGGAAACTCCTTCCATAAATGTTCAATAAATGTTTCTTTACAGCAAACTTCATCAGAACACTTTTTCGATGGAATAAAAACGTGTTCTAGTCCCTTCTAGCGGGTTTCATTCATTTGGTTTGATAGCATGCAATATTGTTAGCATATCGCTTATCCTACGTGTATTACATCACTCTACCCAGTGGAGAATGAGCGTTGAATATGGTTTACCATATTGCATGGTTGTCAGGACAACATGATGTCATATATTAGAGATGTAAAACTTCCACACCAGTGAGCGACTGTGACAATTTGTAAACAAACATGGATGCCAGGTTTGCTTTGTTAAATACGGAAGGTTTTGAGAGAATTTTGAAAGAGAAAGAGGTAGTGAACACCTGAAAGGAATGTATAATAATAATAATAATAATATTGGCTGGCGTTTTTTCGTGGTATATCAGATATATTCCATTCAGCTACTCGTCTTTGATTTGTTCAGTATCATGCTAGCTGAATGGAATATATCTGATATACCACTCAACGCCAGCTGATATTATTTCAGTATCAAGGGGTGGGACATATTCAGCAGCAAGAAAGAGAACAGTCAGTTCTTGAAGTTGATGTGTTGGAAGCAGGAAAAATGGGCGAGTGTAAGCATCTGAGTGACTTCGACAAGAGCCAAATTGTGATGGCGAGATGACTGGGTCTGAGCATCTCCAAAATGGCACATCCTGTGGGGTGTTCCCAGTATGCAGTGGTTAGTACCTACCAAAAGTGGTCCAAGGATCCAAAGGACAACCGGTGAACCAGCGACAGGGTCATGGGTGTTGAAGGCTCATTGATTCGCATGGAGCACAAAGGCTCAGCCATATGGTCCAGTCCCGAAGAACAGAAGAGTTACTGAAGCACCAACTGCTGAAAACGTTAATGCTGATACCTTTCTGTTTTAGCCAGCATTAACTTTTGCAAATCAATGAGCCTTCAACACCCATGACCCTGTCGCCAGTTCACCGGTTGTCCTTTGGCTCCTTGGACCACTTTTGGTAGGTGCTAACCACTGCATACTGGGAACACCCCACAAGATATGCCATTTTGGAAATGCTCAGACCCAGTCATCTCACCATCACAATTTGGCTCTTGTCAAAGTCACTTAGATCCTTACACTCGCCCATTTTTCCTGCTTCCAACACATCAACTTCAAGAACTGACTGTTCTCTTTCTTGCTGCTGAATATATCCCACCCCTTGACAGGTGCCATTGTAACAAGATAATCAAACGTTATTCAGTTCATCTGTCAGTGGTTTTAATGTAATTGCTGATTGGTGTATATACGGTATACTGTATTTTAATCCATTTATTTTTAGCCTTAGATTATGTGGCACATCCACCATATAAGTGTGTTACTACAGAAACATTACAGGCATTTAGCAGACGCTGTTATCCAGAGCAACGTATAACATACCCAGAGCAGCCTGGGGAAAAGTTGGGGGTTAGGTGCTTTACTCAAGGGCACTTCAGCCATTCCTGCTGGTCCAGGGAATCAAATCGGCGACCTTTTGGTCCCAAAGCTGCTTCTCTAACCATTACATCATGGCTCCACATTATTTGAGACTATATAAGCAGTGAGAAAGCAGCACAATGGAAGAAATGGACAGCAAAGACAGGAATCGAACCCAGAGATTTGACGAGAATGGCTTGAGGAATTCATAACGCTGATAAATGAGAGGGAGGGCGAACGTACGGTGACGACAGGGTCAAATACGGCGTAAAGACTCCGCAACAAAGATAAATGGACGTGAATTTAACAGGACAGCTCTGCTTAAGCTAGATGAATAGTTTATTGCTGAAATCTGTCTGACAGGATGTTATTATTCTGAAGGCAGAGCCAGGGCGGGCTGCAAAACACACCAACGCTGTCTAGACAGTCGCTTCAATTACATTGAAAGTCTCCGAAGGACGCAGTTCTGCCTCTGTGAGCGAACGTGGACTAGAAGACTAGAATATTCCCTCGTGGAAGCTTCAATAACCGCGGGTAAATCAGGACGACTTATTTACTCTTCCACCATGCACTAAAAGACAAAATAATAAACGAGACAGCTTTAATCAAAGAGCTGGTGTCTAATATTAAGTGGATGATGTTTACTTATGAGGTTGGAGACGCAAAACCAATTACCTGGACCTGGCAAAAGACTTTCTATCACACAGCTATCAATCCATGAAGTTTATTGGGAAAGCATGGAATTAAAAGAATACTTCAGCATTTTACTCAGCTTAATTGCTTCGAGCTGAGTCTGTAATGTATTTTTCATTCCTAAGAGAAGAACGGAAACAGGGCTTTATTCTGGAAGGACAATGCTTTCATGATGTTTTCAGTCAAATTAATTTAAATGAACATCTATATCCGTTTCATTCAGGCTTTCAGAGATGGAAGTACTTTTTCACAGGGAAGAATTTGTGGTGGCGGCACGGTGGTGTAGTGGTTAGTGCTGTCGCCTCACAGCAAGAAGGTCCTGGGTTCGAGCCCCGTGGCCGGCGAGGGCCTTTCTGTGTGGAGTTTGCATGTTCTCCCCGTGTCCGCGTGGGTTTCCTCCGGGTGCTCCGGTTTCCCCCACAGTCCAAAGACATGCAGGTTAAGTTAACTGGTGACTCTAAATTGACCGTAGGTGTGAATGTGAGTGTGAATGGTTGTCTGTGTCTATGTGTCAGCCCTGTGATGACCTGGCGACTTGTCCAGGGTGTACCCCGCCTTTCGCCCGTAGTCAGCTGGGATAGGCTCCAGCTTGCCTGCGACCCTGTAGAAGGATAAAGCGGCTAGAGATAATGAGATGAGATGCGAATTTGTGGTTACGTTAGCAATCTAGCAATGTACACTCACTGGCCACTTTAATAGGAACCTGTTCTTAGCTGCAGGATTGGAACACAATGTGTTCTTCCGTTTTCTGTTGCATGCTGAGATGCTTTTCTGCTCACCACGGTTGTAAAGAGTGATTATATGAGTTACTATAGCCTTCCTGGCAAAAAAAAAAAAGATCGAACCACGTCGAATCTGTCCATTTTCCTCTGACCTCTCTCATCAACAAGGCGTTTGTTTCCAGCCACAGAACTGTCACTCACTCAGTGTTTTTTGTTTTTCGCACCATTCTATGAGACTGTTGTGTGTGAAAACAAACCCCAGGAGATCAGCAGTTTCTGAAATACTCAAACCAGTCCATCTGGCTCAAACCAACACCCATGTTACAGTGAAAGAAAGAAAGTCACACTTCACTGTGAGATCACAAGTTTTCCCGTTCTGATGTTTGAACATTGTTAACTGATTAACTGAAGCTCTTGATTTGTATCTGCATGATTTTATGTCAAGGGATCGGCTGATTAGAGACCTGCACAAAACAGCAGGTGGATGTGGGAGTGCTCCTAATAAAGTGACTGGTGAGTGTAGCTGTGACGGTGCAGGGATACCACAAAACCTTTCAGAAAGAACTTTACGAACCTGGAACGACTTTGAGCTTTTGACCTGGGCTGCATCTGAATACAGATACTTCCATACTATCAGGACACAAAAAGCAGTACATTGGATGTCCGAGTACTCACAGACATTTAATAGTAATCGAACGGTACCTGGATGATTTACTACATCTGTAATATCCCATAATTCATTCTCCATGCATCACACAATTGGTGGCAATGCTACTGATTTTTCATCGTCAAGTATTCGCAAATTAAACCCATCGCGAGCTGTAGTGTGGCCGCGGCCTAACTTTTACCTGGAACTACATTTTATTTTTGTGGCTACTGCCTCATAGAGGCGAAGCGAGGCAGTAGTCACGATGTCATCGTGTTCTAAGAATGTAAGAATGAATGTAACAATATCGCACTGTGCATACACATAAGCATTACAATCACCAGAACGATGAACTGTGATCTCGCTATGCTATACAAACAGTTGATCTCACGTTATCAAAGGTACACAAGAACGAGTGGCGAAGCCATGATGTCATCGTGCTGTAAGAATGTAAGAATGAGTAATAGCAAAACTTCGTAGCCAATCAGCACTTATCCTGATCAAGTTCAATTGCCCGTTCTACTTCTTGATAAATTTCAGAACCAGAAATGAAATAAGAGAAACCTCGTTATAACTTCGTAGTATTGGAAGATAATCGGCAGATGAAAAGATAAACGAAATTCACCTCATGGTTCGCCGAGGCTACTGAGTCAATATCAAGCAAGTGGTGTTTATGTGAAGAAAATTTACATTTTTGATTATCACAGCTTTTGTTTGGTCCTTCTGGAAGGTCAAATGAAAGTTTTTTTTGAGCTTTTTGGCAGATATTTTGAGAATATCAAACTTGTGCTATTCACTTTAATTTTAATTATATTTTTTATTTTAGAGTCTTTACACTCCACTACACTTGAAACAAAATGTGCTCATAAGTACTAAATAATTCTTCTAAAACAGACAGTTCATGAACAAGTGCTTTCTTTCTTACTATTTTGAAAATAGATCTAGTTCACAGTGCTGTATTTTGAACAAAACACAGTAAATAAAATTGGTAACCAAAATACTCCAAGCCCTGATGCTGCTCACAGCTCGGTGATGTTTGTAAGAGATGAGGCGAGTATCAGTGATAACGTGTATTTATTTTTTTCGCGGTCCGGTTTCCATCAAATCCTGCGCTCTGATTGGCTGGCGAGCGGGTCCGTATCCTACGATACAGACCCCAGTTACGGACCCCAGTTACGGACCTCTGGCGACTCGCTCGTTCACAACAACAACAAACACAGTAGCAATTTTTGTCAACATTTATTTTCACATTTCTCAGGAGAACAGCATTAATTTTACAGCATGGATAGCGATAACAACAGTGTTCACAGCGAAAGCGAGTTTTACTACCCTGAGGAAGACAAGATAAAAGAAAACATTTCAGGAGAAAGCTAAAAACCTGTAACTGCTGCTAACGCCGAGCAAAAACATGGCTGAATCCTGAATGACTCAATTTTGTATAAATAGGGGAGTACATAGGCGGCAAAATGTAGTTTTTTCCTGCCATGGAAGTGCACTTGTATACCGAGGAGGAAGCCATTTGCATTACAGCCGTGAATGAGGATTCAAAATGGCTCCTCGGCTCGGTTTTCCCTTTCGGGCGCTCTCGTTTTCTGTTAGAATTTGGTAAAGAAAAAAATAAATATATTATTTACCGGCTTAAGGTTGGTCCGTATGGTGAAATACCGTGACCTCGGCCTTGAATACTGACCTCGGCCCAGAGGGACTCGCTTAGTACTTTCAAGACCTCGGTCACGGTATTTCACCATACAGACCTCCCAGCTGGTAAATAACATATATATATGCGATATTTACTGTATGGACATGGGATCAGAAAACTATTTTATTTATAAGCAGCAGCCACATGTACACAAAGAGTACCTTTTTTTATACTTGTTACTGAACAACTGATTACGTTTTATGTAAAACTACAGTACTTTTTTTTTTTACATTTTTTCCCACTTTGTGTTTAACAGAAGGATCATCGATGAACCATCGTTCAGCTTTTCACTCGTGTTCGTCTCAGAATAAATCTGTTATTTGAGTGGAACGGTTTTGAATTTTTGTTATATCATCACATATTTAAAACACTGACAGAATTCAGGATCTGCTTTCAGACTTTTATTGGCTAGAACAGGATTTCTGTTCTTTTCACACACACACACACACTGTTTACACTAGAGATACAGTAAATACAGAGTAAGTTTTTTAAAAATGTTGGACTGTTGCTTTAAATACACTGCAAAAAAAAAAAGCCAGTTATTTCCTACTTGAGGCACTTTTATGGCGATTTTAGTCCTTGATGGTGAGTGCGGCTGTACTGCGGTCTTCCTGCTATTGGATTTCATTAGCTTTAAAATAATTAACCCTCAGGGCTGAGTTGCTGAGATGTAGATCTGGCATTCAGAATGAGTTGTGTGTGAGTGAGTGAGTGAGTGAGTGAGAGAGAGAGAGAGAGAGAGAGAGAGAGAGAGAGAGATTTGAGAGCAGAAGCTCTGGCCAACAGGAATCCCCATCCCCGTCTCTCTCATATCGACGTTTTTCTTTCTGCAACACGTCGATGCAGATAAACAGCATTAAGCATCAATGACTCCTGAAGGAAAGAGGAAGAGCTTCATCTTTACGTGACTGTGTTTTGTGCGAGGCTCAGACAGTTGTAATTAGCGCACTAGCTGTGAGCTCGTCATCTACCGAAAAGAAAAATGGAGGTGTGTGTGTGTGAGGAGGTGTGTGTGCTGGAGCGCATTGTAATCAGTTATGAGCACGAAGCTGTGTAAATGAGAGCGTATAGAGGCGTGTTCTTCGTGTTTCTGAGAGGCTTTGATGTATGGCAGAAGGTGCACTTGTGCTTAGTCAAAGATAGACGAATTTGGGATTACCACTGTGCAACAAAGTAGGACACATCAAGCGTGTCATAAATAATGGAGGAGAACTCCAGAGCCAGAGCTGGAAACCCCACGCAATCCTGCTCTTAATGGTGCAAAGCGACATCCCACACACAAACACGACAACTCTAACACTCACAATGAACACCACACTCACAAACAACAAATTTCACATTTGCGCTTTCGTAAATTCAAATCTAAACTCGATAGGATAACAATAGACGTGTGTCAGAAAAGCTCTCATAGAAACGTGCTGTTAGATATGAAGCTTGTTTTACAAACAAACATCACATTCATTCCCTTACAGGAAATTCACATGAACGCGTGTTGTATTTCACACATCCTTCGCATGTAAGACATGGATTTTACAACGCCAATTCCAAAAAAGTTGGGATGCTGTGTATTTTGCGCTTCACAATGCGCCAAATGTTTTAAACAGGAGACAGGTCTGGACTCCAGGCAGGCCAGTTTAGCACCTGGACTCTTTTACTACAGAGCCATGCAGTTTTAATATGTGCAGAATGTGGTTTGGCATTGCCTGGATGAAAGAAGGAAGGCCTTTCCTGAAAAAGATTTAGTCTGGATGGCAGCATATTGCTCTGAAACGTGTTTAGCTCATTCAGCATTAATGATGCCTTCCCAGAGGTACAAGCTCCCCATGCCATGTGCACTAATGCACCTTCATACCATCACAGATGCTGCTTTTGAACTGTGCACTGATAACAAGCCGGATGGTCCCTCTCCTCTTTAGCCTGGAGGACGTGGTGTCCATGATTTCTAAAAAGAATTTCTGCTTTTGATTCGTCAGACCTTGGGACAGTTTTCACTTCGCCTCAGTCCATCGTAAAAGAGCTCGGGCCCAGAGAAGGTGGCGGTGTTTCTGGATATTGTTTATATCTGGTTTTAACTTGTATTTGTGGATGCAGTAATGAAGTGTTTTCACAGACGATGGTTTTCTGAAGTGTTCCTGAGCCCATACAGTGATTTCCACTACAGACACGTGTCTGCTTTTAATGCAGTGTCTCCTGAGGGCCTGAAGATCACAGGCATCCAATGTCAGTTTTCAGCCTTGTCTCTTGCATACAGAGATTTCTCCAGATTCTCTGAATCTCATCTCATCTCATTATCTCTAGCCGCTTTATCCTGTTCTACAGGGTCGCAGGCAAGCTGGATCCTATCCCAGCTGACTACGGGCGAAAGGCGGGGTACACCCTGGACAAGTCGCCAGGTCATCACAGGGCTGACACATAGACACAGACAACCATTCACACTCACATTCACACCTACAGTCAATTTAGAGTCACCAGTTAACCTAACCTGCATGTCTTTGGACTGTGGGGGAAACCGGAGCACCCGGAGGAAACCCACGCGGACACGGGGAGAAAATGCAAACTCCGCACAGAAAGGCCCCCGTCAGCCATGGGGCTCGAACCCGGACCTTCTTGCTGTGAGGCGACAGCGCTAACCACTACACCACCGTGCCGCCTCTCTGAATCTTTTAATGACATTATGGACCATAGATGATGTGATCCTCAAATTCTTTGCAGTTTTATATTGAGGAAAGTTATTCTTAAATTGTTGCACTGTTTGTCCACACAGTCTTTCACAGAGCGGTGAACCCTTCCCCATCTTTACTTCTGAGAGACTCCGCCTCTCTGGGATGTTCTTTTTATACCCAATCATCTTACTGACCTGTTGCTAATTAACCAAAGTAGATTTTGTTAGCATTACACAACTTTTTCAGTCTTTTGTTGCCCCGTCCCAACTTTTCTGAAACGTGTTGCTGATTCAAACTGAGCAATATATATGTTAAAAAAAAACCAATGAAATTTCTCAGTTTCAAAATGTGATATGTTGTCTTTGGACTATTTTCAATGAAATATAGATAGGGTTTCCATGATTTGCAAATTATCGCGTTTTGGTTTTAATTATGTTTTACACAGTATCTGAAAGGGCGGCACGGTGGTGTAGTGGTTAGCACTGTTGCTTCACAGCAAGAAGGTCCGGGTTCGAGCCCCGTGGCCGGCGAGGGCCTTTCTGTGTGGAGTTTGCATGTTCTCCGTGTGGGTTTCCTCCGGGTGCTCCGGTTTCCCCCACAGTCCAAAGACATGCAGGTTAGGTTAACCGGTGACTCTAAATTGAGCGTAGGTGTGAATGTGAGTGTGAATGGTTGTCTGTGTCTATGTGTCAGCCCTGTGATGACCTGGCGACTTGTCCAGGGTGTACCCCGCCTTTCGCCCGTAGTCAGCTGGGATAGGCTCCAGCTTGCCTGTGACCCTGTACAGGATAAGTGGCTACAGATAATGGATGGATGGATGGACAGTGTCCCAACTTTTTTTTGAATTGGGGTTGTAAGTCTCACACACATGATGTTTACGCAATTCATTTATTTCAAACGTAGGGCTAGGAGCTTCACTACTAGCAATCCAGTATGTTATTGGGACGTTGAAGAAAACCAGAGCACCTTGAGGAAACCCAGGACATCAACATTCCACACAGACACTAACTCAAGCTCTGGATCAAACCAAGGAATGTCAGGAAGTGTTGTTTTGTTTGCGCTCTGGAAAACCGAATCCACAGCTTTAACAAAATGAAGTTCGTAAATAAGTGATACGTGTCTACATCTCTTTAGTCCTGCTTTTAGAGGATACTCTGTCAACGTTTGTGATTTCGCATGAAGGAAGCACACATTGCTCATTGGCAGGAAGATTTATGGCGATCTGTGTGTTGCGTCTGTCGCAGGCTGCATGGGCCAAGCACCTGGTGTGTAACCTATTTAGAGGCTTAAAGCAATTATTAGCTGAACATTGTGGTTGTTCTGGAGAGTCAGAACACACACACACACACTACCTTGAATTCTCCTCCAAGGCTTTTCTGCTAAGTAATTGTGTTCCTTAAATGGCTAATTGCTGATTTACAATGAGGAATGGGCGTTATTAAAACATTTTGCTCGATGCAGTAAATGGTTTTATTGATTGGGAATCTGACACCGGCCATGAAAACCGTCTCTCCCGGATGCCGGACTTTGATTTCTGGTTTATCCAAGTAGCTGAGGCTGAGGGAGCTGAACATAGCCGAGTGGAGCTACAGTTGTGGTCAGAAGTTTACATACAGTGACATGAATGTCATCTTGGATATGAATGTCATGGCAGTATTCGGGCTTTCAGTAATTTCTTTGAACTGTTCTTTTTCTGTGGCAGAATGATTGTACAGCATACAGCTTTAATTAAAAAAAACAAAAACAGAACTAGAATTTGGTGCACAAGTTTTAATTTTCTTTGGGTTTTCTGAAATCAACACAGGGTCAAAATTATACATACAGTACACCTAATATTTGGGTAAAATGTCTCTTCGCAAGATTCACCTTGACCAAACATTTTTGTTTACCATGAACAAGCTTCTGGCAGAATTCTGGTTGGATATTTCACGACTCTTCATGGTAGAATTGGTAGAGTTCAATTAAATTTGTTGTTTTTTTTCTTGGCATGGACTCAACTTATAAGCACAGTCCATATATTTTCAATAGTGTTGAAGTCAGGGCTTGCTTTAAGCTTAATGTTAACCTGCTTTATCCTCCACAACCAGCTCTGATGCGTGTTTAGGTTCAGTGTCCTGTTGTAACTCCCAAGTCATGTTCAAGTTTCTGCTGGTTTATGCTGAAGAATTCTGAGGTAGTCCTCCTTCTTCATTATTCCATCCACTTTGTGCAATGAACCAGTTCCACTGGCAGCAAAACAGCCCCAGAGCATGATGATCCTACCACCAACACCAGCTGGTACAGTGTCCCTCTGTACATGGTGGTCATTGTGGCCAAACAACTCAATCTTTGTCTCTTTTGACCATACAGCTTTCCTCCAGAAGGCTTTTTCTTTGTCCATGTGGTCAGCTTCAAACTTTACTTAAGATTGAAGGTGTCAATTTTGGAGCAGGGGGTTATTTCTTGGATTGCAGTCTCTTGGTCCATGGTGATCTGAACTGTAGACAGTGATCCATCAGCTTCCAGTTCATGGCAGGGCTGTGCCATGGTGGTTCTCAGGTTATTCCTGACCATCCAGACCAATTTCCTTTCAGCTGAGGGTGACAGTTTGGGTTTTCCTGAAGCAAAGTGGCTTGGCAAAGTGACTACACCTCACAATAACTTGGATACAATTGTTTGAACTGATCTTGGAATTTGCAGTTGTTTAGAAATGGCTCCAAGAGACATTCCGGAGTTGTATATATCTGCGATCATCTTTCGCAGATCTGCACTGAGCTCCTTGGACTTTCCCATTTTACCGTGTGTTGTTCAATCCAATGAGTGCTATAAACAAACCCTTTTTATGAAGGCACACAGAAGCTACCAGCTGTAGTCAATCATGATCACGAACAGGAAGTTAAGAGACCTCGGCCTTGGCAAGATAAGACACATTTTGGAAGTTTCAGCACCTCTGAATTAATAATCTAAGTGAGCGTATTTAAATTTTTGACCCTGTATGTATAATTTTGACCCGGTGTTGATTTCAGAAAACCCAAAGAAAATTAAAACTTGTGCACCAAATTCTAGTGTTTTTTTTTTTGTAAATTAAAGCTGTATGCTGTACAATCATTCTGCCACAGAAAAAGAACAGTTCAGAGAAATGACTGAAAGCCCAAATATTGCCTTGACATTCATATCCAAGATGACATTGTCACTGTATGTAAACTTCTGACCACAACTGTAGCTACAACAACCATGTTTTAGTAAGAGGATAACGTCTTTTAAAATGACGTCTTTTTCTGGTTCAATGTGTGCCATCATCGGGTGCACAAACAACTCGCAAAAGCGTCAAGGTTTTATGAATGGAATCTGTTTTGGGCATAAACAGACTCGCATTGTTGACATGTTGTCCAGCACCATACGCTGCTCATCTGTACACACCATTCCTGTCTTTCCACTAGCTGCTGCATTTTGGACCGGAATCACCAACATTACACAATCTGTGTAATTGTTGTTTAGATATTGTACATTATTCAAACATGACACTAAATTAGAGTCATTTAGCTGATGTTTTTATTCAAAGCCACTAACAATAAGTGCAGGAGAGTCTGAGGCCCTGTCCACACGGCAACGGATTCAGGTGACTCCGATACAATTGCTTATCGTTTAGGCCTGGCGTCCACACGGCACCGGCGTTTTGGGTGCCCAAAACGCAATCTTTTTGAGAACGGGTTCCAGAGTGGAAAGATCTGGCAACGTTGCCGTTGTGAAGTCGTCTGGATGAGTAGAACGGATTTGTTTACGATGACGTCACAACCACATGACTGTGAGTGCTTCACGCCGGGTAGAAGTGTAACGAACTCGATGCGAGTTGTCAACAAATCCTATAACTTGGTTCATGAAATGCGCTTACAAAATATTTTCACTGTGAATATTTATTGTGTAATGGTGCAAAGTGAGAGAGAGAGAGAGTCTCTGCCCTTAGGGCAGAGTCAATCCCGCCAGCAAAAATAGGGAAAAAAAGGCGCGATCTCACCTCTTCAGATGTTGATTTAAGTCCTACAATACATTCCTCAAAAAGGGCGTAGAAGAACAAATTAATCCATCAACGTGTAGCATTCAATTTATTCCGGACCATTAAAGACGCCACCTTCCACGTAGAATCATACGTCATCCTCGCAGCCATATTGGATAGGTCAAAGCGGAGAATAAAGATTCATGTGCTGCGTTTAACTGTACCAACAGGTTTACCGTCCAAACGAGATCACATGGGATTACCTTTCACAGGTGAGAAACAACAAATTAATCCATCGACGTATAGCATTCAATTTATTCCGGACCATTAAAGACGCCGCCTTCCGCGTAGAATCATACGTCATCCTCGCCGCCATATTGGATAGGTCAAAGCGGAGAATAAAGATTAGCTGCGTTTAACTGTACCAACAGGTTTGCCGTCCAAACGAGATCACATGGGATTACCTTTCACAGGTGAGACTGGAAAAATACTTTTCATTGTATTTGGTCATTATAATGTAATTTAACGAACAGATTTTCCTGACTTTGTGGCTAATATGAAGTCTCGCGCATAATAGTTTATGCGCATGCGTCCTTACTTCTTCTATTGTTCTGGTGTCTCCGAAGGGACCGTCTTACAGCACCCCTAGAGGTGTGGCATGTGTATTGCATCGTTTTCAGCAAGCGTTGCGTTGCCATATGGACCTGATATTTTACTGATTGTTGCCCATTTGGACGCGATATATTTTTAAATAACATCTCGTTGCCGTTGTCGTGTGGATGTAGCCTTAGTTAAGATGCTCTTAGCATTAAGAGGCTTTTGGGAAACCCACCCTGGGGTAGTTAAGAAGTTGAAGAAGCTTGGACAAATTCATAGACAAGGAATTATTTAAAGGAGAACTGAAGGCAATTTTTTTACTATCAAAATTCTATTTATCTCATTTTATTAAATATCGGAATGCATTTTGATCGCTATTTTGTCGTTGCTACAGAAAGTTATGAGTGTTTGAAATATGCTCTGTAATATATCAGTCCATATGTCCAAGTAATGGCCGTAAACGAGATTCGTTGAGACCTGTGCGAGACATCGTAGGACGGAAGTAAAACGTACAGCGGAAATCAAAGTGACCGACATCTGCCAATGTTCCCTGTGTCCGAAATCACTCACTCGTTCACTACTCCCTACTCACTAGACAGGGAATTACTGTATAGAGGACTACACAGTGAGCTCATTGGTAAAATGAAAAAACGCTTTCGGACACTAGTCCGTCACACTGGTATTTACGTCATTACTGTCGCACAATTAAAACGTGCCAGATCAGTCGGCTGGTGGGTTTTCAAAATAATAAATACATGCGTGTGTTTTTGTGATAAATCCATATTATACTGAGCGCATTTCATACATTAATCAATGCAAAGTACCTGCAGCTTTCAGTTCTTTTTTAAATCAAGGCTGAATACTTTCTTCTTTGCCGCTGCCTTTTATTAAATCAAATTTGAGACTTTTAATTTGATTCCTTTCAGCACAACTGCAATGCATGATGGGATATATTGCTTTGGTTAGTGACCATCGTTGTACGCTACTTTTCGTGATGCATTGTGGGATACTTTGAGTGCACTATATAGGCTGTAAATAATCCTCACTAAGGTTTCGGACAGCACTACAAAATGGCGTCCCCACTATATAGTGCCCTATATAGTGAGTAGGGAGCAATTTCGGACACGGGGTTGTCAAAAGACGTGCGGGCCTCTTTCGAATGCTGACGTAATCAAGCTGGAAGTTTTGTTTGTTTTGATAGCAATCAGGAAAGTTTGAAAAAAGTAGGCAGTAATCGTCATTTAAACTTGTTTTTGTGCAATATTTCATTTGGAAAACAGTTTTCAGAATGGCGGCACTGACACCTGGCTGACACTTCACGTTTTGAAGTCTCGCACAAGGCTCGTGAAGATCGCGCGGATAAGTGACGCCTGCCGTGGACCAAACGAACTCAATTCAACACGGCTAAAAACCGAACAGGCCAATAAGTATAATGTTTAATTGCAATTAATTGCCAATACGAATCATGATATAAGGTTACTAAAACTGAAAACGTAATTGTATAACATGTTAATTAAGAAACAAAGCAAGTTTAAAAATGACTTCAGTTCCTGTTTAAGTATAGTATGTTTATTGTTTCCAAAGTTTGACAGCATTAGCGTTAAAATGGTTAGCCAATGCTTCTCTGACTTAGCTTTTGTTTCTTGAGCCTATACAAGAGACATTACGGTACACTCGGCTGGTAGAGTTCTATTAGACTAGAGCTCTGTGCTTATGATTAATATGGTTAGAGTTATGGTTATGGTATTTGGTAGACACTTTGGTCCAAAGTGACTTACAGTACAATATATAAACACTACATTATTCATAAACCAGTACAATAATCCAATCGCTCTACTCTGACAGAGCTGACTGTCCAGATGAGAGCTGCTGCTGCCTGACTGCAGGATTTATTTCCCTTTTTTCTTTTGCTCTGGCTCGGCTCAAACTCAGCCTTTAAGCAAACAAACTCGCCATCTTGCTTACACATAATTTTGCCAGTTTTATTACTGTGTAGATAATTGTACGCCTCTGTGCTTTTGTAGTTTTTTAGCTTATCACCATCAACAGTCTCGCTAAGAATAAAATAATTGACAATGGCAACGTAGCTGACATTGGGCCACAACTTCAAGTCGTCTATCCGTTCCGTGAGGGTAGACAGATGGGGCACTTTGATCGTATTATCCCCAGAGCACGTCAGAAAATAGGACCCGTGTAGCCATCTATCCTTGACTTGCAAGTGACATCAAAGCAAAATAGAAACCTGGATGTCGGCCATGTTGGTGGAAATACAAATGTGGGGTCAAACGACATTCCGTACAAAACATAATCACGCATGCGCAACTCTCTTTGTTTTTCCGCTGCTTTAAGCGTTCTTTTAGCTCTGCCATATCTTTGTGCTGTATATGGTTGTGGTCACAACAGTACTCGTGACCGTGGCACGTTCCGATTTTTTAGGATTCCATCCGTGATTCGGAAAGAGGGCGAGGAAACTCTGAGGCTTAGTACGGAGAGGAGACGAGCACGGCTGAACGACATCGGCAGGGCAGAGGCTAAAACCAAAACAGCTCGTGTTTGCGGTAATCATTTTATCTCAGGTCAGATTCAAAAGCTTTCTCGATAATATCATGGAAGAATTTTATTTCGTGTTGCTAGAATTTTGCTATAAAATGAGCGTTCTCTTGTCATGGTTCACTCAGTCTTCGTTATAATTTTAACACGTGTATTACCGCTTTGCTTCTAGGAGCGCCAGCAAAATCATACGATAGAAACAATCCAGACTGGGCGCCCACTCAGAACATGGGCTATGTTTCGTCCAAGGTCAGACTTGATTCTTCGGCAGCCGAACCAGATAGAGCGCGACATCTGGGTACTTGATGGTCAGTAGAAGCGTCTTATCTTCAGAAAAGTCTGACTTTTTAAATAATATGGGTCAAAACCACACATCTATCTTCTCTTTGTATTGAATCTTCACTTGACCGTTCAAATCGTGGTAATACTGAGAAAATTCAGCTTTGTTTACAGGCACGCTTTCAGAGGGTAACGTCCTAGTTGCTTTGTATATCCACCATCATGGCGGACGCTCATGGCGTAGCACATTTTAATCACGTGGTTGCAAGTCATCTATTAGTCATTGTTGAGCTTACCTACCTAGCAGTTAGCGTTAGCTTCAAACGTCAACGTCAACACAGTAGAAGAAAGATCCCGGCTTCCGCTATGACTCAGCAGTGAATCATGGGAAAGATCAGAGTTCAGGAAAGTTGTGGATAAGAAAAATAAAACACTCAAATAATCGACTTTCTTATTGTCACAGTGACTCTACGTACATCATCGCAGCACCCTGTTGTTGATTATTTTCCTTTAAAACCACGTCCCATTTTGTTGCTTAGTTCTCTCACAGTTAATCCAGACGTAGTGGGATCAAAGTCTTTGAAAACGGGGGACGAGTTTCATCGTTAGAGCGTGGAGAAGACAAGCTAATCCTCCTCCGTGGAGCTCCCAGGACATCTCCAGATTAGCAAACATAATCATCAGAGCGGAAAAACTTTCCCAAGTAATTACACCAAAGGACCAAAAGGAGCATCTCAAGTTGGGAACTCTTTTGCGACAGATCCTGAAAGATTAGTATGACGGTACATGAGGTGCCGAGGAACCCACCCAGCTCAGCGCTGATGTCTCCGAACATCGCCATGAACTTCTCTGACCACGACTTAATTAAATACTTCATCTTCAAATCGAGATCAGTCAGTTAATGTGGGTTATTATCATTTGTCAGCAGAATTTTTATGCATCAACGGCCACCGCATCAACACGGCACTAATCAGATCCCCTCCTCGGGATGTTAAACGAATCTGAATTATCCGAAGTACGGAGGAGGAGATGATGAAAACTAGCCATGTGGAAAGAACGTGGGCCGGTGAAGTAACCTCAAAAGAGCAGCCGCACAAAAATTGATGTCCTGTTGGTGTGAAGCATAAAATCGCAACAGTGCTCTACAAACCCCAGAGGACCAGCACTAATGGAAATATGGAGATGGACCAATCAAGCAGAAATGCAACTTTATAATCCAACTTTAAACCTCCTCTTGAGCCATTCTTAATTTCAGCAATCCTTTTTTTCTCCTGTGGGGTCAGTTAGTCTCTCTCTCTCTCTCTCTCTCTCATATCTCGTGATTTCCTCATCAAAGCAGCTAAAACTTTGAAACACACTTCCTCCAAGGCACCATGTTCTTCTTAACTTTCTTGACCTGCTAAGCGTTCCAATCTGCTGCATAAGCATGCACGCTCCTGATTGGTCGGTTTGTTACTTAGCAACAGGGAAGAAAGATACCTGACCTGCCACCCAGCGAGAACAGAACGAGTTTCGGTCTCAAGGAGATGAGGTCACAGATGGACACGGGCGCGGCGGTGGGTCTCACTTTCACAGGGCCTCAGGGGGTCTCTGAGAGCTAAATAAAGCCGTTTCTTAGACAACCTGAAAATGCTGATCATGACTGAAATTTAAACTCAATAACAATAATAATAATAATAAAACCTTAATGATATAAATCGCAATCAATGAGTACATGACATTCTTACGTGTTCATCATGAATCCAGAATTAACACTTAATAATAGTGAAGGAAAATCTTTATATCTGTAATTGAATGATTCAATGATTCAGTGTAGTGGTTAGCGCTGTCGCCTCATAGCAAGAAGGTCCGGGTTTGAGCCCCGTGGCCGGCGAGGGCCTTTCTGTGCGGAGTTTGCATGTTCTCCCCGTGTCTGCGTGGGTTTCCTCCGGGTGCTCCGGTTTCCCCCACAGTCCAAAGACATGCAGGTTAGGTTAACTGGTGACTCTAAATTGAGCGTAGGTGTGAATGTGAGTGTGAATGGTTGTCTGTGTCTATGTGTCAGCCCTGTGATGACCTGGCGACTTGTCCAGGGTGTACCCCGCCTTTCGCCCGTAGTCAGCTGGGATAGGCTCCAGCTTGCCTGAGACCCTGTAGAACAGGATAAAGCGGCTACAGATAATGAGATGAGATGAGATGAGATGAGATGAGATGAGATGAGATGAGATGAGATGAGATGAGATGAGATGAGATGAGATGATTCAGTGATTCATTACAAAAGGACTGAGCCAGTTGCTGATAGTGAGTCGCTTCGCTCGGTCACGATGATTTACACCAGAAAACTTTCTACAAAAGTCTCATGTCAGTAAAATATTTATACTTACACACATCACATTTTACATTTTCAATATAGATTTTTGGTTTATTTTCTTGAGAATACTTTAAAATCCAGAACTGAGTTATTTTCTGTTACATGAACAGAACACATGGTCTTTATTATTCTAAAAAAAAAACTTTATAAAGTGAAATGAATGTTAAATTATACACAATTATAACAACAGCAATTTCTTTCTTTCTTTCTTTCTTTCTTTCTTTCTTTCTTTCTTTCTTTCTTCTTCTCTTTCTCTATTTGTATTTCTTTCTTCTGGCACTCAATTCTTTTTCTCTTTCACTGCTTTTACTTTTTTTGTTTCTTTCTTCTTGCACCCTTTCTTTGTTTCTTTCTTTCTTCTTGCACCCTTTCTTTGTTTCTTTCTTTCTTCTTGCACCCTTTCTTTGTTTCTTTCTTTCTTCTTGCACCCTTTCTTTCTTTCTTTCTTTCTTTCTTTCTTCTTGCACTCTTTCTTTCTTTCTTTCTTTCTTTCTTTCTTTCTTCTTGCACTCTTTCTTTCTTTCTTTCTTTCTTTCTTTCTTTCTTTCTTTCTTTCTTTCTTTCTTCTTGCACTCTTTCTTTCTTTCTTTCTTTCTTTCTTCTTGCACTCTTTCTTTCTTTCTTTCTTTCTTTCTTTCTTTCTTTCTTTCTTCTTGCACTCTTTCTTTCTTTCTTTCTTTCTTTCTTTCTTTCTTTCTTCTTGCACTCTTTCTTTCTTTCTTTCTTTCTTTCTTTCTTTCTTCTTACACCCTTTCTTTCTTTCTTTCTTTCTTTCTTTCTTTCTTTCTTTCTTTCTTTCTTTCTTTCTTTCTTCTTGCACCCTTCCTTCCTTCCTTCCTTCCTTCCTTCCTTCCTTCCTTCCTTCCTTCCTTCTAGCATTCAATTCTTTTTCTCTTCCACTGCTTGTTTTTTATGCTTGAACAAAAGAAAGTAAAGTCAGAGTAAAAACCCTGCAACATTTCCTCATCCCTCAGGAAGCCCCTGATCGCTCGACTTCATTTTCATGAACTGAACAATTGTGTAAATTATTTTAATTGTCTCTAGACGTTTTCCAATCCCATGGTTCCTCCTGTTCATGAAGGTTCATGTTCTCACAAGGTTTTGGGTTTTAAAGAGCACCAGATCCAGCAGGTCAGGAACACATCTCACACCCGTAAACATACAGACTGCTCTGAAACACCTCCCGAGGTAAATATCACTGACCAGGCAATAACGAGAGCGGAGCCTGTTCCAGATCTCACGGACACGAGCAGAGACGAGGCTGTATTTCTGAGCACTTGGTCTTATAGAAAAAACAAAACAAAACAGTTAAGTGGCTCCTCATTAGCGTGAAGTGCTCCAGTCTCCTACAACTCTGCCAAAAACATGAACAAGCAGATTACACTCTCAATCCTGCCAACTTGGAGCACCTTTACTACAATATGCTGGAGTATCTCGCCTGAGTCTGGTCATTAAACACCCACCATTTCACACAGCCTGATACGAGAGTCTCAGTACACAGAAGGCTTTAGTACCACAAACCAGTGATACATGCAAAGCTGCATTTTTTCATCTCCACAACATCAGGAGGATGAGGAAATATCTTTCGTTAGAAACGACGAGGATTTTAATACACGCCTTTGTTACAAGTAGGACAGATGATTGTCAGAGCCTCTTTTATGGTTTATCAATTAGCAAGTTACAACGCATTCAGAATGCAGCCGCGCGACTAGTAACAGCTACAGCTAAGCTTTTTCATATTACTCCTGTGTTGCGCTTTCTCTCTCTCTCTCTCTCTCTCTCTCTCTCTCCATTAACTGCCAGTTAAAGAAAGAGTACAATTTAAAGTGACAGAGGTCGATGTGCTGGTTCAGGAATCCTTTAATCCACTCCTCTTTCTGAATTGTTTGAGCTGATACCCATCCCCATAGCTGGCATGCATCATCTTGTTTCAATACATTTTATTTCCTAATGCACGCGGGGCATCCTAACCACGTATTATTCTGTTTGCATAAGCGTATCAGACGCTCGCTGGCCGTGCTGTGAAAACTGTCCATGCAGACGCTCATCTAAGTTTCAAAATCTGTCATTGCTTAACTTTTGACTATTTTCTATCATGAATACTCTAATTAAAAAGCTTATAATCTCTGCTTTCCAAAGAAATATATCTGGTTAAGATCTGTTCAGTACTTTGGGAGTAACGGCAGGTTGACGTCGGTACAACAGAGTAAAAACTCTGCTCGCGTGACATCAGGAAACTGCCGGTGCTTTTCTTTTTGAGTCCTAGGAAAGCGATCAGTCTCTCTCTCTCTCTCTCTCTCTCTCTCTTCTGATCGGTTTCCCACTGGATTACTCGTCAATATCAATCGGATCACTTTTATAGGGATGTTCTCTCACGCTCTCTGTTTCTGATGAAGGATTCAGCAAAATTTTCCATCGACTACTTTTGATGTTATGATTCACGGGAGACTTTGAAGTGAGTTTTCATAGCTTTACCTACTTATTTTTTCAACTCAAACTGATTCCTGTAAATAAATAACTATTTTAGAATATAACTGGAGTTGTTTTAATGAAAAATATTGAGATCTTAGTGGTCAGAATGAGATTCTAAAAAAACTATAAGTCAGAAACGCGAGTGTCAGTTTCAGTTGAGCTAATGTGAATTGTTTACTGGATGTGGATCAGACAGTTTTTTCGAGGTTCGCCTTAAAGGAACAGTCCACCGTACTTCCATAATGAAATATGCTCTTATCTAAATTGAGACGAGCTGCTCCGTACCTCTCCGAGCTTTGTGCGACCTCCCAGTCAGTCAGACGCAGTCAGACGCGCTGTCACTCCTGTTAGCAATGTAGCTAGGCTCAGTATGGCCAACGGTATTTTTTGGGGCTGTAGTTAGATGCGACCAAACTCTTCCGCGTTTTTCCTGTTTACATAGGTTTATATGACCAGTGATATGAAACAAGTTCAGTTACACAAATTGAAACGTAGCAATTTTCTATGCTATGGAAAGTCCGCACTATAATGACAGGCGTACTAACACCTTCTGCGCGCTTTGGCAGCGCATTGATATGGAGCTCAGATATCAATGCGCTGCCGAAGCGTGCAGAAGGTGTTAGTACGCCTGTCATTATAGTGCGGACTTTCCATAGCACAGAAAATCGCTACGTTTCAATTTGTGTAACTGAACTTGTTTCATATCACTGGTCATATAAACCTATGTAAACAGGAAAATGGCGGAAGAGTTTGGTCGCATCTAACTACAGCCCCAAAAAATACCGTTGGCCATACTGAGCCTAGCTACATTGCTAACAGGAGTGACAGCGCGTCTGACTGCGTCTGACTGACTGGGAGGTCGCGCAAAGCTCGGAGAGGTACGGAGCAGCTCGTCTCAATTCAGATAAGAGCATATTTCATTATGGAAGTACGGTGGACTGTTCCTTTAAAAGCTGTGAATATTAATCAAAATAATCATTTATATTCTTTCATATAAACACTAGAAGGCCTGACTTTTGAGAAATACAAAGGCCTTCAGAGCGCAAAGAGGGGATTAGAAATAAGGTTTTATTACTTTTTTATTTTGATAGAGGACAATAGATGTGAGACATTCAATACTTATTGATGCATATTTTATAATTAACATTGATTTCTCCTTCTTTGTGATGTATAAATAAGAGTTAAGATCAGCTTTATATTACACAAATAAAGCCATTTGGTGAAACTTTGAAGAAGAGAGTGTACCGATTTAACGTTTTTACCATATTAGCATAATTAATACTAATTAAATACTAATTTGCATAGTTTGTTTTTATTAATTTTTAAAACGTTGTATTCCGTATACAACCATCTATGTTCCTGCCAATTTCCATGTAAATATCTTGAAAAATAGAAAAGTTATGAAGAAAAAACATTTGATCTCATTGGTTAATGAGGCCCATTTTGAACCATGTGGCCCTCATACAGAATATTACGGCAGTTTTCTGAAAATTAACCCTTTTTTTACTCTTTGATTTGTAATATCTCAAGAACAGATAAACATTTTAATTCTATAAAAAGTATGTTGTTCAATTCTATATTCAATTCTGAATTCAATGAGAGCAGTTTCAAGCAATTTGGACTGAATTTGAATTTTCACCTGATATGCCTACTTGAAGTCTCATTGAGTTGGAGGCTGCCGGTTCCACCATGTTCGTTGCGACCTCGCTCATTATAAAATGAGGATAAACGTCGGCTGTTTCCGTACCCGAGTGTAAACATTAGCGTGCAGTGTTTATCCAGCTTGTTCTCCTTCACAGGTATGAGGCAGCAGGTAATACAGCATGTGATTCAAGCCCCTAGGGGTTCTTCTAGCTCCACAGGGCATATTCATCTCTAATACATTGACCTGTGTCACTTTAAGCTATTAACTCTAACTTTTAAAGCTATAAATGGTCTTGTACCAACTTATATATGTAGCCTAGCTGAGGTAATGCATCCTCTTGCATACACTTTACGTAGAAATAGCGAGATCTTTCTTCAGCATTTTAATGCAAGAACCAAGAAGACTCTTAGCGACTGTTGTGGTGCCAAAACTTTTGAACGCTCTTCCTCGTGAAATCAGACATGAGAAGAATTTTGATCATTTTAAGTTTTTGGTTAAAACGTTTTTGTTTCGGGCTGCTTATGTATCAATTTTATATACTATAATTGATCATATTAATGTATCATTGTTATATTTTATTATATTTTATTCTGAGATTTCCATCATATTCTGATTTTCTTTTATTTAATTGATTTTGTTTTAGATATTTTGTTTTATATAGAATTTTTATATTTTTTGTACAATAGACGATGTCCTTTCTTTCTTTCTTTCTTTCTTTCTTTCTTTCTTTCTTTCTTTCTTTCCTTCTTCTTGAACTAAATTCCTTCTCTTTCTTTCTTTCTTGCACTCAATTCCTTCTCTTTCTTTCTTTCTTTCTTTCTTTCTTTCTTTCTTTCTTTCTTTCTTTCTTTCAAAACCAAATAATTCAACTATTTATTAATGTCTGTAATGTGCATTTTATCATATTTAAAAATTTGTGCAAAATAAGTATTTATAATAATAATAATAATAATAATAATAATAATAATAATAATAATAATAATAATAATGCTTATTATTATCTTTAGGGTTGATGAATTAATAGTGAAATTCGATGGATGACAATCCTGACACTGGTTATTGATTAATTTCCCATGACACTTATTTTTCTTTCTTTCTTTCTTTCTTTCTTTCTTTCTTTCTTTCTTTCTTTCTTCTTACACTCAATTCCTTCTCTTTCTTTCTTTCTTTCTTTCTTTCTTTCTTTCTTTCTTTCTTTCTTCTTACACTCAATTCCTTCTCTTTCTTTCTTTCTTTCTTTCTTTCTTTCTTTCTTTCTTTCTTTCTTTCTTTAAAAACCAAATAATTCAACTATTTATTAATGTCTGTAATGTGCATTTTATCATATTTAAAAATTTGTGCAAAATAAGTATTTATAATAATAATAATAATAATAATAATAATAATAATAATAATAATAATAATAATGCTTATTATTATCTTTAGGGTTGATGAATTAATAGTGAAATTCGATGGATGACAATCCTGACACTGGTTATTGATTAATTTCCCATGACACTTATTTTTCTTTCTTTCTTTCTTTCTTTCTTTCTTTCTTTCTTTCTTTCTTTCTTTCTTCTTACACTCAATTCCTTCTCTTTCTTTCTTTCTTTCTTTCTTTCTTTCTTTCTTTCTTTAAAAACCAAATAATTCAACTATTTATTAATGTCTGTAATGTGCATTTTATCATATTTAAAAATTTGTGCAAAATAAGTATTTATAATAATAATAATAATAATAATAATAATAATAATGGTTATTATTATCTTTAGGGTTGATGAATTAATAGTGAAATTCGATGGATGACAATCCTGACACTGGTTACTGATTAATTTCCCATGACACAAGGTCTGTATGTGTTTATAAAGGTATATCAGTGTTACTCATTGCTTATTAGTAATTTATGAAGCATCATTAATGTTACATAAATCCTTAGTTATCTTTCGAATACTGAAAAAATGTGCTAAGGGTTTATATCATAAATTAATTCTACTTTATTTTATTTTTCCTAAAAGCTGTAAGAAATACGACTTGTAAAGAAGTTCTCGTGGACTTAAGTTCTCTACAACATTAAATGAAAATCATAAAATATCACCTAATGTGTCATTCTTGAATTAATTTTTAAAAAACGATGGAATCATTAGCAAATTGCTGTGGCATACGAGGAATAAACCACCTCAGGATGTGCTGCTATTGGAAACGAATCAACTTCCGAGTTTTAGCAGTAAATCAGCTTCATCACGCCACGCTGTCATGAAATATTTTCCAACAGGAGTATAATTCTCAATGATTTATTCCTTATGTGATGTCATAATCGCTTCTCTTGGTCACCTGTTCCAACTGCTAAACTGTTTTCTTTGCAGCAAAATAAATTTCCCACGTTCTAAAGCTTTCCTTTCTTGGTCGAGCACCATAACGTATTTCTCGCCTTCGCAATATCGATCATTACAAACCTGTATCCGATTGCAACTTCATTAGGTAACCGTGATCGAGTGGCGTTCCTGGGATGGTTCAGACATTGATCATAGCAGCGTTAAATCCATAACGGCCCGGCAGCGATGAGAAATGAAATGGCTCTGCTTCTCTCAGATAGCCTTTAAAAGGATTAAGAGTTTTGTGACTGACCATTATATAAGTCGTCGAGAGTTGTAGCTCACTGCGACACGCTCCTGAGTTCCAACCAGCGAGTGGCATGCAGAAGAGAGTGCATATGCTTGTCATCCACCATAACTCAGCAAGAGCCCACAGGGAGAAGGCTGGCTGGAGGAGTGTTAACCCGTGATTTACCCAGACTGCACTGTCTGGTGCAGCAGAATCCCAGCATATTCAATTACACACCTCTGTGAATACGTGTGACGGATTTATATATAATGAGATTGAGACTCAGGATATGCTAATAGCAAAAGCATGACTAGAACACGCACAGAGGTTAGTGAGGATGTGATGAATAATCATGTGCTGTCCATCTATGAGCTAATAAATAATTCACATGCAGGTGGATGAAGGAGAACAAGCAACACTCACCGAGCTGTAGAGCGAACCTTCTCCATTCATGCCAATGTAGAAGCCAGCCTTCACACCCTGGATGGCCACCACCCGTAGTCCGACCGGGATGAGGTTAAAAAGGGCTAGAAACACAGACAGCAGGTGGAACATTAGAAAATTAGATGCTAGGTGCAGTTCCTGCAAATAAGACAACACAAAGCTGGCTCAGCAAATTATAATCCAATACTGATACAAAAGTATGTGTTTATATATATGCCATCTTGGGAAGATAGGAAGCTGTGCAAGTTATAGCTGGATCCAATAAGCCACCTTGAATGAGTGCCACCTTGCACTTGTTCCCCGAGGTGATTCAATCTCATCTGATAGCAATCCATTTCTGTTGGGCCAGGGCATAAATTGGCTTTAACAGGATATTATATCCTCAAAACACATCGATAACTCCCAGCAAGAAAGATATCTTTAGAATGGAGGGAATCCAGACAGGGAAACATGATCAGCATCAGCAGCATGTAGATTTCTGACTGGAGTTTTAGTTACAGGCTCTGATTTTGATTTTTTTTTTGTTGCAGATATCAAGATATACTAATCTCATGAGAATTTTATTTGACAAGTTACAAAGATTTGGGTTATGATTAGGGACATGGTTAGAGTTTATACCGTTTGTCTTGTGTGATGCAGTAGGATGTGTTATATTTTTGATGAATTTGTATGAAGTCATAAGAAAAGGTACGAGCGCTAACACTGTCTCAAGCGCTACCTTGAACTTTCATAATTTTTCATAGGAAATGATTAATGATTAATGCAGGGTTTTTTAACAAACATTCTGGAACAAATGTACTGTTGCATTCATTCATTCATTCATCTTCATGATCTGGAGTTTATCCCGGGAATTTTGGGCATAAAGCAGGAACACACTCTGGCTGGGACACTAACAGTATATTACCACAGCTTTCACTTTGTTGATGCGCACAGCAGCCATCTTGGATTCTGAGGTCGAGGTTGGTAAGGTTCTTCCGACTTTCTGAGCCAGAAATCCGATTTCAGGTTGCGTTCCAGTTGAAATGTCCAACTGGGAGGTTGGAAATTCCGACTTTCCAGTTCAAATGGAATGGAATGCATCATTAAATACAAATTCCTTTACCTTTAATCCAAAATGATTGTTTAATCCAAAGGGTTTACAAATGAACCATGGCTTAATGGTTAGAGAAGCAGCTTTGGGGTCAAAAGGTTGCTGGTTTGATTCCCTGGACCAGCAGGAATGGCTGAAGTGCCCTTGAGCAGGGCACCAAACCCCCAATTGCTCCCCAGGCTGCTCTGGGTATGTTGCATGTTGCTCTGGATAAGATCGTCTGCTAAATGCCTGTAACATAACGTAATGTAATGTAATATGGGTGGCATGGTGGTGTAGTGGTTAGCACTGTCATCTCACAGCAAGAAGGTTCTGGGTTTGAGCCTAATGGCCGACGGGGGCCTTTCTGCGTGGAGTTTGGATGTTCTCCCCGTGTCTGCTTGGGTTTCCTCCGGGTGCTCCGGTTTCCCCCACAGTCCAAAGACATGCAGGTTAGGTTAACTGGTGGCTCTACATTGACCGTAGGTGTGAATGTGAGTGTGAATGGTTGTCTGTGTCTGTGTGTCAGCCCTGTGATGACCTGGCGACTTGTCCAGGGTGTACCCCGCCTTTCACCCGTAGTCAGCTGGAATAGGCTCCAGCTTGCCCGCAACCCTGCACAGGATAAGCGGTTACAGATAATGGATGGATGGATGGATGGATGGATGGATGGATGGATGGATGGATGGATGGATGGATGGATGTAATGTAATGCAAGTGTAAAAGTTAGGTAAAGGATTATTCTCTTTGGGATGTAAACTCACAACCTTCTGGTCACTAGTGCATAAACTTGTAGACCAGGATCTATTTGATGATCTGGACTCTGATAAGCCTTTTTTTATTGTGTGGAAAGTTCCCTTCTTACTTAGTCCAAGGTGATTTTCTAAAGGAGAAGCTGCATTGATGATGGAAAGATGCTCAGTGCAACTCGACTTTTCTGCACTGACAAGGGTATCAGCAGGCAAATCCATTCAGGAGAGCTTCTGGAAAGGTCTGCATGCACTGTGTCTGCCTTGTTAAAAAAAATGCTATTATGGCAGAAAGTATTACTCCTAAAACTGAAGATTGGTTATATCTCAGGATTTTGTCGTTAAACCTGAGAAACACCATCTACAGCTGTCAAATTTGGTTAGAACACCTTCCAATAAACCTGCAGTTTTATTTCATGGCATCGATGACCATATAGATGGTTTAACTCAGCTCAGCTTTAGAGAAGAATACTTAGTCAATCCAATCTCAGTCATATACCCTTCACAAAGCCCAGGATTTGTCTCACCTAATGCCAGCAGACCATCTCAGTCCCTCAAGGATGGGATAATCTATTCCGACAAATCTGTTAGTAAGACAGCTCTGAAGTCAAAAAGAGCTACTGGCAGCTGCCGAGGAGTCTCTTCAAAGACGCAGTCCATCCTGAAACCCTGCCTCCCAGCTGTCTCTTTTCCATACTATCCAGACTCACAATCAGTAAAGCAGACTTGGCTGGGAACCATGAGAAACTTATATTAGTTGTGATTAATGACCACAAACCTCTACAGTTCCATTAGCAGAGCAGTCAAGGTCACTGAATTGCTGGCATCAAAGGCAAATTGGGGAGCATTTAGTAACAGCCACAGTTCATTTTTTATTACATTTCCTGACTGGGCTGAATTCTAAAATCAGATGCACACAGTAGTAAGCACAATCTGTAATGGTTGGCTATTCTTTTAGAATTCTTGCAACTGTCAGCTAAATATCTGCTGGGTCTGTATGGTGGTATTCCCAAGGTTCTGTATATCAGGAAAATAGATTGACATGGACCACCAACATCCAAGCAAACTGGACAAGAATGCATCTCTAGTTGCTTGCCTTGTCAATCATGCTGCCTGTCAAGTCAGAAACCCTCTGTAGTGTATTTTATTTTTCTATGTTTAATCTTTATTGCTGACAGCATGGTGGTGCAGTGTCGCCTCACAGCAAGAAGGTTCCAGGTTCAAACCTCACGGCCAACAGGAGCCTTTCTGTGTGGAGTTTGTATGTTCTTCTCGTGTCTGCGTGGGTTTCCTCCGGCTACTCCAGTTTCCCCCACAGTTCAAAGACATGCAGATTAGCTAAAATACCCAGCCACTGGGGAGGCGCAAGCCGGTGCATACTTAGTGCCGATCCCAAGCCTGGATAGCCTGGGGAGGGTTGCGTCAGGAAGAGTAAAACCTACGCCAAATCAAATATCTGGAATAAATCTGCTGTGGCGACCCCTAATTGAAGAAGAAGAAGAATCTTTATTGCTGACCTCCCTGAGTTGTCCTTGAACTGTGATGTAACACACACCCTCTCTACTTGAAAGAAAGTTAACGGTACAGATATTAGCCTGTCTAGGCATTTGTTTCAAAAGCGTGACCCACTCTGATTAGCTTTCTCCAATCATATAACAGCAATCAGAAAGGGTGAGCACTAGCATGTACTTCCTCTGAGGAAAGCCAATACGTCTTTTCAACCTGCTGATCATGCCGGATCACAGGGCAGAAGAACAGTCAAAGGAAAGTACCATCTTCACCTTAACATACACAACAACTACAGACATCCATGATTGGCTAGTGTTGCTCTGATTGATAGTGAGAGAGCACATTATCCATCCATCCCACCCAGACAGCCCAGCCATTTTTGCTTTCTTGGACTCCTGGCCAGGTATGGCTGTGATCCCTTCGGGACTCTCCACCTCCCACTGACAAGGCGAATGCTTTGCTGTTGCATCACTTGGGAGCCCTAAAATTGTTTTGTCAAAAGAGAATTAGAATGGACTTGTCATAACCCCAACCGAAGTCACCACCTCCTGAGAACTAATTTAGTTCCCTCATTCACTTCTGGTTTATGTCCTCATTCATGTTTATATAAACTCAGGCACTGTCTTCACTGCAAGTTCTACTCGCGGTCGGGTCATACCAAAAACCATCATAAAAATGGTACCTACTACTATCTGGCAAGGCACGCTGCAATATAGATGTGAGTAGGGAGTCAAACTCTTGTGGTTACCAGAAGACTAGCCCCCCACTGTAACCCTAGCTGTATAAAAGGCGAGAGGCCCAGGGCTATAGAAGCAGAGATCGGCGCCAGCCAATGCGCCTTAAGGGCCTGGTTAGTACTGGGACGGGACCGTAGGTGCTAAAGAAGGCAACTGGACTTGCTTGAAATCCTTGAAGACATTTCACCCCTCATCCGAAAGGCTTCTTTCAGTTCTGAAATCCTTGAAACGTCTTCAAGGATTTCAAGCAAGCCTTATTTAGCACCTATGGTATACGATGACCTGGATGACTGAGAACCTTCACAGACATACTGCCTGGGAAGACCAAGTCCTGGCACGGGGTAGACTTTGACTTTGATTCTATTCAGTAGTTGTGAAGTCTTGCAATCCTCCATTGTCATTATTCTTCACTGCCTTGCTGAGTCTACATTCCTTGCGTCACCCTTTTGAGTACCTGTGCAATTACTCGGTTACAATGAATTGTTGGATTATCCTTTCAATAAATATCCTTTCACATCTATGAATACTAACTCTATCTAGAATTATTCAGAGTTATTAGCTCTCACCCTGCTACAAATCCACAGCTATTATAGGTGTCAACATAGTCCAAGGTCAATTTGTGATGGTTGTTGATACTGTTTCTTAACCAGAGTTGTTATGTATCTTCCCTCTGCATGGCACTAATTGCCTCAATTTCTCTGTTTTGCATTTGTTTTCAGGAACATAATAGCCAAGGTCTCATCTCATCTCATGCTAACAGGCAATGCAGATACCCCAATCAGTGCACTCGCTCGGATCTTGAATATATATATCAGTTTGTAACAGACAAAAGGGAAAGCTGAAGTCCCCAGATGGTCTGACCTTGCATTAAGCAGTTTGGTTTTCCAGTGTCATCGAGACAGTGATTTGAGTTCAAGATCTGATTTTCATTTAGAGTGCCAGCAATGCCAAGAAAGGCATATATCGTATGCAGAACACATTGTTGCCCCTGAACTGCTGACTGCTGTGACAGAAAGGCCACTTGAAAATTCATTACTTCTCTCATCATTACAATCAAGAGTTCAAGTGGTCAATTGTTTCTAGGTGGAAGTAATCTATAATTCCACTGATCCATTCTGAGGATCAACACTGTTGCTTGGTCATGAATGCCAAAGTCCGTCTACATTCGATTCTCACTGAGTCAATATCTCGTATTCTACATGGTACACCAAAGCTCCTTCTATTGAGAATTATTCATAGTACAAATGGCTTGGGATATTTTTGTTTTTAGTGGATGAATTATTTACTTTTCTCTCCGAGCTACGCAGCTGCCTGACAGGTGAAGGTTTATGGTTGAGGAGATCTAAAGAACACTGCGAGGATATTCCACCATCATCTCCCTGCAGAACAAGCTTCATCGCTCTTGACTTGACGGTTCAATTTCTCAATCCTTGCTCTTTGTTTGATCAAACTATCGATCACATGGTTCCTCAATAAACTGACTCAATAAATAATTTAAATATCTATATATAACCCTGCACAACACCATGCTACTCTTTCAATACTTTTTCAAGTTACTGCTTGGATACTATGCACATCCTGGTCTTTTTAAGATGATCAGATCTTATCTAAAAGGAACTGGTCATATTCTGAAAATCCAATCCACCATAGTCAGTCAGAGCAGCAGAAATTGCTTGGGTGACTCAGTAAAAGTGCGGTTCATTTGTTGTCGCCCTGGTCCCAAGGAGGAACTGCTGCTTTGAAATAGCAACAGAGACGGAGATGAATCCTCAACCGTCCAAATGTTCTTGGTGTGAAGGTTGTACCGTCGCTATGTTCTGGAGGGACTCCATATTCTCTGACTGTTATAACTATGATGGATAGTCTGTTCTTTATTAGAAGAACCATGTCTAACATACAGACAGGCTTTTCTCTTCGAAATGACATCCCAAAAGACCTTTTTTTTTTAACTTTCTCCTTCTATTTCTGCCGTATGGTACTTCCCAAGGGAATGCTTCAATGAGGAAATGGCCATTTTGTCCATGTCCATATTGCCTTCTTTGAGGTTAGCACTCAGATTAGAGGTGAGAGTCCTCAAAGGAAGGATGACTCATCTTTCAGAATGAAGGTCCAGGCAATAAAGGATTGAGTTGAATGAATCCTGGTTTTTTTCCTCTTCATTGAGTCTGCATCTGACTCATCTCAGTCCATTATGCATTTATTACGATTTATGTTCAACTTACGTGCTTTCAAGTTTCAACTTGAGTAACTCTCCAGTCAAAACCAAGCACTCAACAACTCCCTAAACTCATCACCATTATCTTCTAATTAACCAACACTTCATTCAATTGGGCACAGCTGTAACCTTTAACCATAAAACTATTAATCACGGCACTTTTTTTTTACACGGATTATACCAATCACAGCTGCTTCTGATGCTGCTTTAGATGTGAAAACCAAAGTCTAATAGTAGAGTATCTTGTGATAGCATGACAGTTTGTAATACATGCTTTATTTCCAACAAAGACAAAAACGTTCTAAACAGAAACGTTGCAACATTCATTCAAAGAAAAAAAACCCATCAAAAACGTTAACGCATGGTTTGGTCATCTGTTCATTTGTGTCATTTGTATGTTGACTGGACATTTAACAGTTATTCCATGAAATCGAGTCGTACGTGAGCTGACAGCCAACAAGGCACGTAACACCAAGTTGTCTATAATCCATGTACGATGAGATTGAGTGGAATAACTGTTTTATTCTATCCATATTCACTGGATTTTGAGAAATGGAGCATTTTTATTTTTATTTTTTGCAAATTCGATAAATAAAAACTTTATACAAAACGTCGGACAAAAGCATTTCCGCTTAGAATGTAAACAAACCTGCGAAAAGATACGTTCTTACCATCAAATACTTTTATTCCATATTTTGTTGCTTTTTTTATTTTGGGGGGTTTTGTTTTCAAGTAGAGTTTTTATTTCGTCCTTGGCTGGTTCAGCAACTTGCTCCACCATTTTGTTGTTGTTCTTCTTCTTCTTTAGGGTTTTTTGGCAGTTGGCAAACCAACTTAAAGGAACAGTCCACCGTACTTCGATAATGAAATATGCTCTTATCTGAATTGAGACGAGCTGCTCCGTACCTCTCCGAGCTTTGCGCGACCTCCCAGTCAGTCAGACGTGCCGTCACTCCTGTTAGCAATGTAGCTAGGCTCAGTATGGCCAATGGTATTTTTTGGGGCTGTAGTTAGATGCGACCAAACTCTTCCGCGTTTTTCCTGTTTACATAGGTTTATATGACCAGTGATATGAAACAAGTTCAGTTACACAAATTGAAACGTAGCGATTTTCTATGCTATGGAAAGTCCGCACTATAATGACAGGCGTACTAACACCTTCTGCGCGCTTCGGCAGTGCATTGATATCTGAGCTCCGTATCAATGCGCTGTCGAAGCGCGCAGAAGGTGTTAGTACGCCTGTCATTATAGTGCGGACTTTCCATAGCATAGAAAATCGCTACGTTTCAATTTTTTAACTGAACTTGTTTCATGTCACTGGTCATATAAACCTATGTAAACAGGAAAAACGCGGAAGAGTTTGGTCGCATCTAACTACAGCCCCAAAAAATACCATTGGCCATACTGAGCCTAGCTACATTGCTAACAGGAGTGACAGCGCGTCTGACTGCGTCTGACTGACTGGGAGGTTGCGCAACGCTCGGAGAGGTACGAAGCAGCTCGTCTCAATTCAGATAAGAGCATATTTCATTATGGAAGTACGGTGGACTGTTCCTTTAAAGGTGCATTACCGCCGCCGACTGGGCTGAAGTGTGGAACAGGAGAGGGGGGGTGTTTGTATATCTTTTAGCTATTTCTGTTTCTTTTAAATACTTGATAACAAAGCCGCCATTTTGTTTTTCTCTACTCGCTGTATATGAGCTGATATCCTCGTAATAGAGTAGCCAATTAGAGCGTGCGATTGCTCATATCCAGTGAATGTGGGCAGAATAATCCATGTTTATTCTATCTATTATTAGTTTCTACACCAAATATATTTTTGGGCCATTTTGCACGTTTTTCGAACGAACGTTTGGAGTGCTGTTGATTTCAAAAGTCCAAAATGATTCTCTTTATTAAGATATTCATTAACAGAAAATAACCTGATGCCAAAAAGAAAACTCTGTATTGTTGTTTATACAACAGTTAATTCTGGTCCACTGATTTGATCAGTTCTAAGAGTGCTGATATGTACGTCCTGCAAGTAAAATTCCACTTCCTAGTTCGGAACGGTTACTACAGTAGTGTTAGCAGTGCCATCAGTGGACATGGCGGATGATGCATTTCAGGAATATAATTTTTGACGTAAAATATGAAAGCTCATCAGATGAAGATGGAAAGGAAGAAGCGATGCCAATTTTACTGGAAGCACCTTTAACAGGAACGAACAAATCAATGTGAGAGAGCTAGCTAGCTGCTGACGTGCTGTAAAGTGAGTGCGTCTTGTTCGGGATCTGTTTTCGTTCACGGAGCAAAAAATAAACAGAGCATTTGGCTGCATTGTGTTCAAAATGTCATTCATTTGATATTAATTTCTTGTGTATAAAATGATAAACTGTTGTATAAAAGCGATATCGGACTCAAGGTTGTGCTGTTGGACTGAATATCAGAACTCTACATTTTATGTGCACTTGATGTGATTAACAGAAACCGGAGATGATCCCTAAAGTCATGAGGAAAAACAAGGATCAAAGAACATTTCTAACTTCCTATTGGTGTGATAGAAACACGAGAAAGCTTGATGTACTCACTGTAGTCGCTGTTCTCGTCCTTGCTACCGTTAATGGTTCCATCTGGCTGCATCTGCAGGTAGTAGCCCTGCTGGCTGAACAGTCGGGTCACAATCCCTTTCAGCTGCGGCTCTGGAGAGACAAAATAAAAAAAAGAGACGCGCCCCAGGACAAACCCACGTTTAACATCAGACTCCACCCCAAATGTATCGCATCACGTTTTAGCTTTATGTCAAAGGAAGAGTTTGGAGTGTGGGGGCTTATTTTCCATGACTATACGGTATATCACTGAATGTCATGAGGTATTCCCTGATCAGGGCCTTGTTTGTCATTCATTCAGGACACTAGGAGAACACCTGCTGCAATGACTGGTGTCTCCTGATGGAGATGACTGGGAGGTGGGAGTAAAATGGTCGAACTGGGATGTGGGTTTGTGTGGAGTGAAAGGTGCCATGGGAGTGACTTGGCAGGCATGTGGAGACATCCCATAGCCTTTGAGGATGGTCAAGATCAGAGAAATATTAAGAGAGAAAAAAAACAGTCCAGCCATTCATCACTGACTCCATCTATTCGGTGGAGACAGAGACGTGTTGGACAGGTGGAAAGGGCTATCAATCACCTCAATGAGCCCATCAGGAGTGGCAATGAAACCACAACTCCATAAATAAAAGGCACCTCAGAGGAAATGACCCTACAGTAACTTGAGGACAAAGTGACAGTCTTTACGGTGTTTGTGTGAATGATTTGTCCTCATCCTGAATCTGTGGTTTTCATGCTTTGTGGCATGTTTCAGTAAACATGTACCGTGCATCATGTCTAATGCTTATAATTAATAGAGCCCCATTGCATAAACAGACACTTAAACAGTATTTGGG